>NC_056048.1:18528965-18828965 GCF_004379255.2 Salvia splendens
GAAATGAGTAATGCCGGTGGTAGTGGTGGGGATGCTGAGGAGTACGAGCGTATAATGAACGAAGCGCTAGAGGCCTATACGAACCGTGAGATTGATCAATGGATGCAGAGGGCCTTGCAGCCGGCGGTACCTCGACCTCGACCAGTGGTACACCGCCGAGCGGTGATTGATCGTGATCACGTAGCTGCACATCAGCGCCTATACGAAGACTACTTCGCACAGGAGCCGCGGTTCAACGCCAACCTTTTCAGGCACCGTTTTAGGATGCGCAGGTCCCTGTTTATGCGTATTGTTAACGGATTGGAGCAATGATATCTGTATTTCCGCTTTAGGCACGATGCGGCTGGCAGACCCGGCCACACTCCTATTCAAAAGTGCACTGCGACAATCCGGCAGTTGGCCTACGGAGGCGCTGCAGATATGTGGGACGAGTACCTCCACATCGGTGAGACGACTGCCCTGGAGTGTATGAAGTATTTCTGTCAGGGCGTGATTGAAATATTCGGTGATCAGTACCTTCGAAGCCCTACCCCCGATGACTGTCGGGATCTGCTGCGGATGCACGGGGAACAGCATGGGTTCCCAGGGATGTTAGGCAGCATAGATTGTATGCATTGGGAGTGGAAGAACTGCCTCGCTGCCTAGAAGGGGATGTACACTACCGGCTACAAGGGAAAGAATCCCACGATGATCCTCAAGGCCGTAGCTGATTACCGGCTGTGGATTTGGCATGCGTATTTTGGGATAGCTGGTTCGAACAACGACCTCAACGTCCTCAACTCGTCGTTACTTTTCAACGAGCAGTGTCAGGGTGTCGGTCCGGTCATCAGTTTTGTCGCCAACGACAACCGACATGATATGGGCTACTACTTGGCGGATGGGATATACCCTAGGTGGCCCGTCTTTGTGAAGACGATCCGATGCCCAGGAGATGAGAAGAAGGCCTACTTTGCGGCACGGCAGGAGTCGGCGTGCAAGGGCGTGGAACGCGCATTTGGTGTGCTCCAGGCTCGATGGGCGGCAGTTAAGGGGCCAACGCGTTTGTGGCACGTCGACTGCATTGCTGATATAATGTACGCCTGTATAATCATGCACAACATGATTGTCGAAGATGAAGGTGGACAACTGACTGATTGGGCCAACGACGATAATGAAGCTGGTCCAAGCCACGGCGTAGCCGCCCCTAACGTACGGAGTGGGGTACCCACGATGAAGACGGCCGCCTCCAAGCACATGCCGACATGCGCCAAACCGAGGCTCATATTCGACTCCAAAAGGATTTAATTGAAGAGTTATGGGCGCGGAGGACTGCACGACGTTAGTTTTTTTTTTAATTATGTAATTTTTTTTAATTAATGTACTTTTTAAATTTTATTAATATTAGTGAATTTTCTCGTTTTTGTGGCGTAAATTTAATTCCGTATATTGTGTGATTGTTAATTATTTCATTTTGTATATATTTGTTAATAGTGATGTGGATAGTATTATTAATGTTTCCCGTATATGTCTCGTAAATTAAATTCCGTATATTGTGTGATTGTTAATTATGTCATTTTATATAATTGTTATTAGTGATGTGACTATTGATGTGGCTGGGCTATTGATAAGGCTAATTTCATGCATCGGTCTAGGGGTTTTATTTCGTGAAATTACTGGGTCTAACGCATGTTTTAAGCCAGGTGTGTGAAGGTTTTCGCTAGATCCAGGAAAAGAAGAGGACGCTTGCATAGTCCTAGGAAACTGGCGAAAGAGCGGACATTATGAAAGAAATTGCTTGACGGAGGAAGCCTCGGAGTTGAAGGGTAGAATAGGGATTTCTACGAAGACTCTAGAAGGCTATGTCCGCATCTATAAAAGGAAGAAGCATGCAAGCTGGAGGGACCTTCTCGGTGGAGGCCTCACGAACAGCCTGTTGCTCAGTTCACTTTTCACATACTTGGTTCTAATTCGCGGAGGATCTCGGGTTCGCGCTGGGGTTCACATTTAGCTTTCCGATAGTGTTTGTGGGTTGTAACACCGTCCTTCTTTGGGGCGAAGAAACAATTTATTTCTGTCTCTTTTTTTCTGCTGAATTCGCCGAGCTTCGCTGTTCGAAGCTCGGTCCTCTTTTGTTTTTGGATATTTCTCTACTTTTATGCAAGTTTCGTTTTCACTTACGTCGATCGTGATGATTTTTGTTGATTGATTGTGTTTACTTGAATTCTGGAGTTGGATTGTTGGAGTTGGTTGTTTTCGTGGTTATTTTCTGGATTATTGCAGGTTAATGGTGAGATCTGGAAGAATGGAGTTTGTTTGTGGATGAATCGGGGTTTTGTTTTGCTGATGTTGTGGAGTTGTTTGTGATTGTTGGAATTTGGAGTTGATCGGAGCAGATCTATGAGAATCAGAGTTATGGAGTTGATTTTGTTGGTTGTTGAGTTCGGATGGCTTGGATCCGGAGTGGATTAAGCGTCTGAAGTGATTCTGAGCAGGAGTGTTTTAATTTTATGCCTAGCTTACGTGTTTTCATTTCATTTCGCCTAGTTTATATAGATCTGATGTATTTCCGATTCATAGCAAGTTTCCGGCGTCCAAATCTTTATATTCTGTTTGAATCTAGGAGTGTGCTCTGTTTTCTTCATCTGCGAGTTTAGTTTAGTTGCGAAGGTACATGTCGTAGTTAGTTGGAGCATGGGTTGGTTATCTGTAGCTTTTTACCGTACTTGCTATTTCTGGAAATATGGTCCCCACTGTTATTTGCTTACTGTTTAGCTAGATTAGGTAGTCGTTTGCTTAGTCTAGGGAGTAATTGTGTCTTTCGGTATTGATGTCTGAATCCAGTAAGTTTTTTGTGTCCTAGGTCTAGCGTTTACATTTCTTGCCTAGATCTAGTGGTAGTTTAAATCTCAACCCCTTTGTGTGGCAGCAGCCGTTTGTTTCCATAGTCTCTTAGCACTACTTTGCGAATCCATCTCTGTGGGATTGACCCCACTTCCCTATACTAATTCATAGTATTCGGGTTGAGGGATTATTTTTGAAGGGGAGTCGAGTGTGTCCAACGACAAAAACACTGTAGTTCTCTAGAGTTCCTGGACCCAGTGATCCAGTGGATTTAAGGAGCGTTGTGTCTGGACCGAGCTTTGCATTAATTCTCATATGTGCACACTCGCTTACTCCTGAGTCTAGTCATTCGACATTAGAGTCGAGCGAGAACCTCACTTCAAATGGCGCCGTTGCCGGGGATGGATGGCGTGCTTAGTGTTAGTGTTCAGAGTCTGTGGTGTAAATAGTTTTGATTTGTTTTCTTTCTCTTTTGTTTGCAGTTTATGAGCAGAGGCTCAAGATCTACCTACTGGAGCAACTCATCTGGGTGGAAACACGGCCAGTTTGATTGGCGGGTTAAGGGTACAGTCTCTACTGTGACCACCAGATCAGGGTTCACCACGGGAGGTCCGTTTCCGAGTGAATTTACTAGCGACGAATCTTGGACGTCATCAGGACGCGAAGATCCAGAATCACCACCCGAATCAGAAACAGAGTCAGAAACATGGGAAGCAGAGGAAGTAGTCATGGCGCAGGTGGTAGACCCGGATCCAGAAATCGGCTCTCTCACTGCCCATTTAGATGGAGAACCAGCTCAAGCTATAGTGATGAATCCACGCCAGAGGACTATTGAGATCAAGACAAACGTACTCGGCATCTTGCCGACGTTCTCTGGGCGTAGAAATGAGTGTCCGTATGAGTTCTTAAATGAATTCAGTAAGTTATGTGGTATTCAGAAGAGGCCGAATGATGCAACAAAGGAGGATTATCGCCTACGAGCAATTCCGTTTACCTTGAAGGGGGAAGCTAATACGTGGCTATTGAGGTTGCCTCCGGATTCTATCCACACGTGGAGGGACTTCAAGTTAGAATTCTTAGATTATTTCTTCCCATCCAACAAGACGAATGCACTTAAGAAAGAAATACTAGAGTGTAAGCAAGATTACGATGAATCGTTGAGTCAGTATTGGTCGAGATTTAAGGGGTTGTTGGATGCATGCCCGAATCACCGAATGATAGAGGCAGAGACCTACTCTCTGTTTTACGAAGGAGCCACGCCCGAGTCAAAGGACTTAATGAACTCCTCGAGTGGGGGAAATTTCACAAGAAAAAGGGGAAGTGAGGCAAGAGAGATCCTAGGGAAGTTGATTGACGCTAAGAAGGCGTACGATAACCCTAGGAATGCAGTGAGAAGAGGATCGGTGCATGCTGTGAGAGAACAAGAAGATGACAAAGTCGAAGCAAGGATTAATAGGCTCGAGAAGGCTCTTTTGAACGCGATTGAAAAAGCGATTCCACTGGCTTCACAAGGGAAGGAGAAATCTCTTGGTCCAGGAGATAATCAAATTCAACAATATTACGGGACCCAGGAAGGAGATTATCAGGCCCAGGTCAATGCAATGGGAAGTTGGAATCCCGATAGGAGCTGGAATCCAGGGAGACAGAGAGATGCGCCCTGGAGAAACCATCCAAATTTCAGATGGACTGACAATGAACAGAATCAGCCCGCACCGCAACAAAGTCAGCAGTTTGCACCTCAGCCCGAAAGACAAGGTAATTGGTCAGGAAGGAATCAAGAGGGGCAGGGCAACTGGATTAATCGGAACCAAGGAGACCACTCGAGCTGGGGAAACAGGAATCAGAGCAGTCAAGGGAACTCTTATGTACCCCCACACCAAAGGAATTTTCAGAACAATTACTAGGGCCAAGGAAATCAATACAATAACTCTTCAGGCGGTCAAGGAAACGCTCGTCAGAATCAAGCAAGTGGACCGACTCTAAGTATCGGCCCAGGACCCAGTCAGCCACCGAAACCACCAAAAAGTATCGATGATATGGTGCACGACCTCGTCAGTTCTCAGCAACATATGCAAAACAACCTGCAATCGAACAATGACGTAGTGCACAAGCTTCAAGATGCTCAACAGGAGCAGAAAGCAGCCATGGATATGCTGGCTAAGCAATTGTCCCAGATAGCTACTTCTTTGTGTGATATGAGGGGAAATGAAGGGAAGATTCCCACCTCCGTAAGGCCACCGGACAGAGCTAATATAAATCAGATTAGCTTGAGATCCGGGAAGGGGTATGATGGGCCAGTGGTAAGAACAAAGGAGGTGACAGATCCCAAGGAAGACAGGGAAGAAGAGGATACAATTCCTAGGCCAAGACACTTGGAGGGAGGAAGTCCCTTGGTCAAGGATGACCTTAAGACAGGAGATTTAGAGAAACCTTTGCCTAGATCAACTGAACCATTCTTCCTCGATCCAGAGCCGGAGTTGGAAGATGAGGCAGTGGGAAAAGAAACTGGAGAGTTATCAGCTGAAAGTTCTACCGGAGCAGGGAAGCGACTGAAACCTTTCCGAGTCGGGGGGAAGCCAAGAAACAGAAGGAAGAACCGGTAGACTTCATGGACATTTTTGGGAAGTTGGAAATCAATCTGCCATTCTTACAGGCCCTGAACATGCCAGTCTTTAGCAAGTTCATCAAGGAATTTATAGCTGGGAAGGCTAGGCCCAGTGGGAAAATTCTGATAGGCGAGAACGTCTCCGCAGTGATTCTGAAGAGGAAGATGCCTTCAAAATGCAATGACCCAGGTATGTTCACCTTGCCCATCTCTATTGGTGATGTGAGAATCGAGCACGCTATGTGTGATTTGGGTGCGTCGATAAATGTGTTACCACTTTCCATATACAAGAAATTAGTGGGGGTAGGCATGGTAGACACGAGGGTTGTGATTCAACTGGCGGACATGTCATGCATCTGTCCTGAAGGGGTGCTTGAGAATGTGATAGTCAAGGTACATGACTTCTTGTACCCTGCTGATTTCCATGTGATTAAGATGAGTGATAATGAGTCTGCAGAGTCGGGCGGAGTACTTTTAGGGAGACCCTTCCTACGTACCGCTAAGACTATCATTGATGTTTTTGATGGAACAATTTGCCTTGATTATAATGGGGAGAAATACACATTCAGCATTGATGAGGCAATGAAGAAACCTCTTGACGTTGAAAATTTGCATGCTATAGATGTTATTAACCCTTTGGTCCAAGAATACCTTGAGACGGAATTAATGCAGGAACAGATTGAGAACTCCGGGATGAGTCAAGCCATTGACAGAGAAGTGGCCAGTTGGTGTCAAGCAATGAACACAAGCGAGTTATCAGATGAGGAGCTACCTGAAGCAATTCTAAAATTCTGTGCAAATCCGGAGCTAGCTAGGTCAAGGAATACACCTTATGTGGCGAGTGTGGAAGGTTCTGCTGGGTTGAGGAAGGGAATGACAACGGAAGTAACAGAGAAAAATCCCTTGCCCCAGGAAAAAGATTTTCCCAAGAAAGAGTTGAAAACACTTCCACCAGGCCTAAAGTATGCGTATCTAGAGGAGAACGAAATTTTCCCTGTGATTATCAACAGCAGCTTGACCGAGGGACAAGAAGAGGGACTGCTGAAGGTAATCCGAAGAAACAAGAAGGCTATTTGGTGGACACTCTCTGACCTGGTAGGAATTAGTCCAGATTTGTGCATGCATCACATCCGCTTGGAGGAAGGAGCAAAAGCCTGCAGAGATCCTCAACGCAAATTGAATCCTAACATGAGGGAGGAAGTGCTGAAAGAAGTATTGAAACTACTCTCCCTATGAATCATTTATTCCATACCAGACAGTGAATGGGTGAGTCCAGTCCATATGGTACCCAAGAAGTCAGGAATACAGGTGGTCAAGAACGACAAGAATGAATTGGTGCCCACCAGACTAGTTACTGGGTGGAGGATGTGCATCGATTATAGGAAGTTAAATGAAGCGACCAAGAAAGACCATTTCCCTCTACCTTTCATTGACCAGATGCTGGAGAGGCTAGCAGGCAAGCAATACTTCTGTTTCCTAGACGGGTATAGTGGGTATTTTCAAATCTATGTGGATCCCGAGGACCAGGAGAAAACAACTTTCACGTGTCCTTTCGGCACGTATGCTTACAGGAGGATGCCGTTTGGCATGTGCAATGCGCCAGGCACTTTTCAGCGGTGTATGATGAGTATCTTTTCGGATCTTTTGGAGGACTGCATCGAGATTTTCAGCGGTGCCAGGAAAAACATTTGGTTTTGAACTTCGAGAAATGCCACTTTATGGTCCCTGAGGGAATTGTCCTAGGACACGTAGTCTCGGAAAGAGGTATACAGGTAGACCAGGCAAAGATTGAGGTGATCTCAAAACTGCCTTACCCGACGAATCAGAAGGAGGTGAGAGGATTCCTAGGGCATGCAGGATTCTATAGGAGGTTCATAAAAGATTTCGCAAAAATTGCTCAGCCACTCACCCACTTGTTGCATAACGATGTTGATTTTGTCTTTGATGAGGAATGCAAAAAGGCTTTTCAGTTGTTAAAAGACAGGCTAGTATCTGCGCCTATTATTAGAGCGCCCGACTAGAATCTACCCTTTGAGATTATGTGTGACGCAAGCGATTATGCCGTGGGAGCGGTGCTAGGTCAAAGAGTTGATGGGAAAAGCTATGTGATCTTTTATGCTTCAAAAACGCTGAATCAAGCTCAGAGAAATTATGACACTACTGAAAAAGAAATGCTGGCGGTAGTATACTCATTTGAGAAATTTCGCCCGTACTTGCTTGGGTCGAGGGTGATAGTCTTCACCGACCACGCAGCTATAAAGTACCTGTTGGCAAAGAAAGAATCCAAGCCGAGATTAATCCGATGGGTGTTGCTTTTGCAGGAATTCGATTGGGAAGTCAGAGACAAAAAGGGAACAGAAAATAAAGTAGCCGATCATCTGAGCAAGATATTTCAAGGGGAGACCGAGGAAGCAATACCGGATGCATTCCCAGAGGAACATTTGTACTACGTAAAAAAAATTCCTCGACCTATCAGCTGGGAAAAGATTATGGTGTTAACAGGTCCAGGGGAAGCCGAAAAAGGGAAATGTCATCAAAACGCTGAGCCATGGTTCGCAAACCTGGCAAATTACTTAGTCACTGGAGAGGTGCCCAGTTCGCAAGTAATTTCCTTGGCCCAGAAGATGAAATTGAAAAGCGAGGCCAAGAACTATTTCTGGGATGACCCGTATTTGTGGCGAATGGGAGCCGACCAAGTAATCCGGAGGTGTATTCCGGAGTGGGAACAGAGGGATGTGCTTAATCATTGTCATGCCCTACCTTGTGGAGGTCACTTTGGACCTAGGAAGACCGCAAGGAAGGTGTTAGATAGTGGTTTTTACTGGCCTACATTGCATAAGGATGCGTTCGAGTTTTGTCAGAATTGTGAGAGGTGTCAACAGACTGGGGGAATCTCTAGAATAGATGAAATGCCACAAGTCCCGGTGATCGTTTGTGAAATTTTCGATGTTTGGGGAATGGACTTCATGGGTCCATTTCCATCTTCATACGGGAATACATACATACTAGTGGCAGTGGATTATGTTTCGAAATGGATAGAAGCCAAGGCGACCACATCTTGCGAAGCTAAGGAGGTATCGAAGTTTCTTAGAGCTAATATCTTCAATCGGTACGGAGTGCCCAGAGCTATAATATCTGACAATGGGACGCATTTCTGCAACCGGACTATTGAAGCTTTGATGAGAAAGTATGGCATCCACCACAGACTGTCTACACCTTATCATCCTCAATCTAACGGCCAGGCGGAAATATCCAACAGAGAGATAAATGCGATACTGGAAAAGACGGTTAATCCGTCTAGAAAAGACTGGAGTAAGAGGCTTGGAGACGCACTATGGGCTTACCGGACGGCATACAAGACGCCTATTGGGATGTCACCATATAGGCTTGTGTTCGGCAAAATGTGTCACTTGCCCGTGGGAGTAAAACACCGAGCATATTGGGCGGTCAAGGAGATAAACATTAGACCCGAATCTTGCGAGGAAGAGAGGAAATTGCAGCTGCAGGAGTTGGAGGAGCTAAGGCTGGAGTCATATGAATCGGCAATGTGGTACAAAGAGAAAACAAGACTTTGGCATGACAAGAACCTCCGAGTCAAGGAATTGCAAGTTGGGCAGAAAGTTCTCCTATTCCAATCCCGGCTCAAGTTGATGCCTGGTAAGCTGAAGTCCAAATGGGTCGGACCATACACTGTTGTGAGTCTTCGTGCAAATGGAGCAGTAGAGATCCAGGGAAGTGCTCCAAACTCTACTCCATTTCTTGTCAATGGCCATAGGGTTAAGGTATTTAGGGATAATTCGGAGATGTGTGTAGTGGACGAAATGCCACTACGCGCACTCCCTGATATCGCCTAATCGGTCTGGGAAGTGAGTGTTCTTAGAGAATTTCCTAGGTCCAGCATCCAAGAAGTTTTAACATGTCCTGACCTAGGGAATCTTGAGAACACTTGAACATAAAATGTAAATATTTAATCGCTTTCTTTAAAATCAAGAAAAACCCAAACAAATCAGAAAAAAAATTAATCTTCCAAAAATATTTTCGAAATACTAGACTCCTTAAGGAATGTTTTTGATACTGTCATACCCTAGACCCGGGGAGTCTGGCGTTTCATTTTTTTTTTTAGTTTAATGTTTTTCTCTAAGTGTGATTTTGCAGAAGGAAGTTACTTGGGCAGGGAATTGAGAAGTAATATTTTGGAGGGAGTTGACACCGGTTCGGATTTCAAAAGACACCTTTATGGGAGGCGTACAGTCGCTGGCGTCATGCCTGCAACCCGCCTGCAAAAACCGTCCTCGCCCATACTTCTCGGATAATAACCGTGTTCTTTTATTTTTACTTACTTACTCTCTCTCTCTACATCCCAAATTCTCTCTAGGTTTTCTTTTCTAACCCTAATCAAAGAAGTTTCCGTCCAAGTCTTTGTCAAAAAAAAAAAAAAATTCTGCAGAATTCTCCATGGATAACAAGCAAAGAGCCGGGAACACCTCAGGATCCGCCAATTCAAGTGCGGCGGCGTTTATGGCAGACATGCTACAAAAATTTGGGGGACCAGAAAAGGCGATGGAGGCGTTTGCCATGTTCGCGGCTGTAATGGGGAAATCCGTACCAACCGCCTCAACATCCTCCGCACCACCACCAGAGGCCGTCGCAGAACCCACTGCCGCCGTTTCAGAACCAACCGCTGCAGAAACTCGCAAAGACGAAGCAGATTTGGCCGCGGGGTTGGAGTTGTTGGCCGTAAGTGCACCCAGGTTAGGATCTGCCACTGAGGGGGAAACCCCTGTTTTAGAGGATAGAATGGTTGGTGTTTCTGAGGGGGAAACCCCTGTTACTGATAGCCGTGTTGAGGGGGAAACCCCTGTTTTGGAGGAGTTTGTTGAGGGGGAAACCCCTGTTGATGGAGTTGAAATTCTAGAGGGCAACGAAGCCCTAGATGCTGAAAGAGATGTGGAGGGGGAAACCCCAGAAGTGGTTGGGGGCGACGAAGCCCTAATTACTGAGGAAGATGTCAGAGAGGGGGAAACCCCTGAGAAGTCTGCGGGTACAGAAACCCACGTTGGAGAAGGTTTGGAGGGGATAGAGACCCCTGTTTATTTTTCAGGGGCAACCCCATTGTTGAACAAGGAAGGAGAAGCCCTCGGTGCTGAGAATGTCCAAGAACCCGTCGATGTCGGGTTGGATTTGATAGTGGATCTGACTGATGTCCCCGAAGAAACCGATTCACCGGTTAACGCAAGGGAAGCGCGGAGACAGGCTCATCGGAGCCTGCTTGATGAGATAGATGAAACCGTCCAGCAGACGGAGGAAGAAATGCTGGGTCCAGAAGCCACAGCACCTGAGCAGGCAGAATCTCCCAGACCGAGCAGAGGGGAGAGTGATGCAGAGGAACGCCGCCATGCGGCCGAGAAGCAAAGGAAGGGGAAACAAATTGCTCCTTCCAAGACCAAGAAGACGAAAGGGAAATCCACTGAATCCCCACTTCCTCGACCTGCCAAGGTACCATACGCTGCAGAGCCCGAGGATTCTGCTGGGTCTAGTGACTCTGAAGAAGAACAAGAAGAGGAGCTCAACTTTGAGCCAACTGAGATCTGGATTACAAGAGAGCTCCTGGACGAGCTGAGAAAGTTTGACGACCCGAAACGCGCAACCATCCACAAGGAGAAGAGTGCCCAGGGCAAGTACGCTAAGTCTGGAAAAATGTACAGCTCATCGGAGCTCAAGCAGATCGCTTGCAATGATGAATTCCGAACTTATATCGACGCAATCGGCTTTGATTGGTTGCTCAAGCACAGCACCGCCGAAGTTCCAATCGACCTGGCAAGGGAATTCTTCTCCACCTTCCGAAGTAAGTCCACCACCGATCTGAATGCTGACTCCATCAAATTCCGGCTCTTCAATGAAGAGCATGTAATGAGCATCCGTGAATGGACTCTACGGATGGGACTGCTTACGCGCACAGAGGATGATGAGGGTTTGTGGAGCGAGAGAATGATTGGTCCACCGAAGCTGACGCCGGGATTCAAGACGCAGAACGCATGGGAGTTTGTGGCTCACCCTAGGGTAGGTCAGTTCAAAACCAGCTGGTCGAAGGCCCACCATACTGAGAACAGGGTCCTGCGATTTGCCCAGACCTTCATTAGCTACAACCTGATGGGCACAGCCAACAACGCTCTGACGACCCCCGACTTGTACTTTACTTGGTGCATGGCCAAGGGAGTACGTGTTCACTTGGGCTATTGGTTAGCCCAAGCCTGCCATCAAGTGACAGCCAACCCTTCCCGACATCTTTACACATGCCACCTTCTAGGGGCTTACCTGCAACGCAACGTTATTATGAAAATCCACAAGTCCTGCAGAGAAGTGAAGATGTGTCTACCCCCGGAGGTGTTCAACGTGGACTACTTTTTCAATAAGGGGCTGCTCATTACACAGGGAAGGGACGTGTGCTTTTATGAAGTTGGTCAGTCGGAGGCGTAGACGAAGCAGGAGCCTGAGATGGTGGAGGCGAAGGATACTGCTGACATGGAAGCCGGAGCCAGGATAGAAGTAGAAGAAGTAAGGAAAGAGGTTGGATGGATGAGGTCAGAGATGAAAATGGTTTTGGAGGGGATTGTGGCCCTACGGGGTAAAGGAAGGGACAGTGCTGAGGATGCAGAAGTCAGAAAGTTAGTTGAGGAAGTGAGAAACGAAGTAGAGAATGTGAGGAAGGAGATAATTGGTGTACGAAAAGAAGTGACGGAGATACGGAGGGAAATGGGGAGAAGTAGAGAGGAGGCCGTAGCCCTGAAGGGGCGTATCACCGACCTAGTGGCAGAATCGTCAAGGCGTTCCGACAAGATGGCGGAGGCCGTCGCACTGATGATGAAGATGACGAAGTGGCTTCAAGCGAAGTTCCCCGAGACACCGAAGGGACTTCCTGAACCTAGCGGCGGTTCCAAGACGCCGGGTCAAGGGAGTCTAGCTGTGCAGAAGCCGCCACAAGCCCAAAGGCCTCAGACCACCCCGTCTTCCTCCAGGCCCGTGCTTTTGAAGAAAACCGTACCCCGACCCACAGAAGATCAGAAGGAGACGCCGGAGTCACCGGCAAGAAAGAAAGTTAAAGTGACCCAACAGACAGTGCCACCCAAGTCTGGCTCCCGCGGGGGCCAGAACCCGAATTGAATTTCCCCCAGAACCAAGTAACTTTTACTTTTCTGTCTTTTACTTTTCGTTTTTCTTTCGCTTGTGTTTTTATGTGCCAGCATGCATCGTTCTGTATATATGTGTTATACCTTCCTACACTTAGCCCAATTTTTGGTCTAAGTGTGAGAAGGGGTTGTTTTGTTTTGGTTTTGTATGTTGCGCTTTCTCCCACTTAGCCCGATGTTCGGTCTAAGTGTGAGAAGTTTGTTTTGTTTTTGTGCTTTGTTTGCGTTTGTGTCTGTTGTCTGCTGTTCTTACTTCCTTTTCCCCCCTTCACTAGGATAGCTTGGGGACAAGCTTGAGTGAAGTGGGAGGGGGGGGGAGTATGTATGGTGTTTGTGTTCTTTCTGTTTTAAGAGTCTTTAGCATGTGTGTTTCCCTTAGTGAGAGCGATTGAAGAGAGAATGCATGTCAACTTTGACACCTTCTTCCTTAATAAACCAAAGGCGGTCTGAATGAAGTTGGGACGATGGAAAAAGCCTTAGATAACCCAGCTGTGCAGCCCTACTATAAGAGCGAGTTATAAGCCTAAACACTTTTTCGTGCTAACATGTAAATTGGGCTGCCACTTGATGCTTAGGGAGTAGAGTATGAAGGAGAAAAAAATGGGTTTCAGAGGTATAAGCTGGACGAAGTCCAGGAAAAGGTGGAATAAGCTGGACGAAGTCCAGGGGAGGAGTAAAAAAAATAATAAATAAAATTTTGGAGGTATAAGCTGGACGAAGTCCAGGGGAAAAGGAGATATAATACAGGAAAAAATAAAAAAATAAATAAATATAATATTAGTATCTTCAAGGGCAGGAAGCAATTTCAACCTGACCCAGGAAAATCAATGGGAAAAAAAAGAGAAGTAAGAAGGGTAAAACTTTCATAACCCAACGCATCAGTGGCATAACTTTAACTGGGGAGCGTTTTGATCCTAACATACCTGGTGAGGAATGAGTGATCGAGCGAACCTAACAGCTGGGGTGTCAATATGCTATCTTGATGAACTGACGGACCGTTTAGGTAGAAGAGGGAAGTGGGAAGATTTGAAGACTATAGACGATCGGATTGAACTTAAGCTTGTGGGGACGGTTGCCTAAAAGTCGAACCTAGTTCATGCTTGTTTGTGTTTTGATTCTTTGTGTTGTTTTCTTTTATAAGTCTGTTTTTTTTATTTTGCCAGTTGTCTAGGTCCAGGAGTCTGTTTTTGTTTTTGTTTGTAGAGTCGTTCTTGGGGACAGTGCATTGAAATTCGCCTTATTTCTTTCTCTTGTCTTTCATACTTGAGGACAAGCATGGTTTAAGTGTGAGCAGTTTGATAAAGCTAATTTCATGCATCGGTCTAGGGGTTTTATTTCGTGAAATTACTGGGTCTAACGCATGTTTTAAGCCAGGTGTGTGAAGGTTTTCGCTAGATCCAGGAAAAGAAGAGGACGCTTGCATAGTCCTAGGAAACTGGCGAAAGAGCGGACATTATGAAAGAAATTGCTTGACGGAGGAAGCCTCGGAGTTGAAGGGTAGAATAGGGATTTCTACGAAGACTCTAGAAGGCTATGTCCGCATCTATAAAAGGAAGAAGCATGCAAGCTGGAGGGACCTTCTCGGTGGAGGCCTCACGAACAGCCTGTTGCTCAGTTCACTTTTCACATACTTGGTTCTAATTCGCGGAGGATCTCGGGTTCGCGCTGGGGTTCACATTTAGCTTTCCGATAGTGTTTGTGGGTTGTAACACCGTCCTTCTTTGGGGCGAAGAAACAATTTATTTCTGTCTTTTTTTTTCCGCTGAATTCGCCGAGCTTGGCTGTTCGAAGCTCGGTCCTCTTTTGTTTCTGGATATTTCTCTACTTTTATGCAAGTTTCGTTTTCGCTTACGTCGATCGTGATGATTTTTGTTGATTGATTGTGTTTACTTGAATTCTGGAGTTGGATTGTTGGAGTTGGTTGTTTTCGTGGTTATTTTCTGGATTATTGCAGGTTAATGGTGAGATCTGGAAAAATGGAGTTTGTTTGTGGATGAATCGGGGTTTTGTTTTGCTGATGTTGTGGAGTTGTTTGTGATTGTTGGAATTTGGAGTTGATCGGAGCAGATCTGTGAGAATCGGAGTTATGGAGTTGATTTTGTTGGTTGTTGAGTTCGGATGGCTTGGATCCGGAGTGGATTAAGCGTCTGAAGTGATTCTGAGCAGGAGTGTTTTAATTTTATGCCTAGCTTACGTGTTTTCATTTCATTTCGCCTAGTTTATGTAGATCTGATGTATTTCCGATTCATAGCAAGTTTCCGGCGTCCAAATCTTTATATTCTGTTTGAATCTAGGAGTGTGCTCTGTTTTCTTCATCTGCGAGTTTAGTTTAGTTGCCAAGGTACATGTCGTAGTTAGTTGGAGCATGGGTTGGTTATCTGCAGCTTTTTACCGTACTTGCTATTTCTGGAAATATGGTCCCCACTGTTATTTGCTTACTGTTTAGCTAGATTAGGTAGTCGTTTGCTTAGTCTAGGGAGTAATTGTGTCTTTCGGTATTGATGTCTGAATCCAGTAAGTTTTTTGTGTCCTAGGTCTAGCGTTTACATTTCTTGCCTAGATCTAGTGGTAGTTTAAATCTCAACCCCTTTGTGTGGCAGCAGCCGTTTGTTTCCATAGTCTCTTAGCACTACTTTGCGAATCCATCTCTGTGGGATCGACCCCACTTCCCTATACTAATTCATAGTATTCGGGTTGAGGGATTTATTTTTGAAGGGGAGTCGAGTGTGTCCAACGACAAAAACACTGTAGTTCTCTAGAGTTCCTGGACCCAGTGATCCAGTGGATTTAAGGAGCGTTGTGTCTGGACCGAGCTTTGCATTAATTCTCATATGTACACATTCGCTTACTCCTGAGTCTAGTCATTCGACATTAGAGTCGAGCGAGAACCTCACTTCAGCTATTTATGATGTGGCTAGGCTATGGCTGGGCTATTTATGATGTGGCAGGAGGATTTTTAGTGCTGATGATGTGGCAGTGGCTAGGCTATGGCTGGGCTATTGCTGGGCTATTCCTATTGTGGATGGCCTTATAGCATATTCCATCAAATTTTCTAGATTGACTGAGCTTCACTACTCCTGATCTTTGTGTTGTGTTCCCCCTAGTTGAGAGCACCTCTCATCTTCATAATCATCTTCTCTTTTACGCCGACAATCTCAATCACCTTCATGTCTTCAACGCCAATGATCTCAACCACCTTCTTCACGATCACATTTCCTACACTACACACACTATACACACTTCACACACTACACACACTACACACACTTCACGCACACTACACACACTACGCACACTACGCACATTTCACACACACTACGCACACTTCACACTACTACACACAATTCACACGCTACACACATTTCATACACACTGCACACACTTCACACATTATAGACACTTCACACACTACACGCATTTCACACACTATGCACATTTCACACGCTACACAAACTATACATACACTACACACATTTTATACACACTACACACACTTCAAACACTTCACACACTACACACACTTCACATTTCACACACATTTTACACACTACAAACACTTCACTTACTTCACACACTTCACATTTCACACACACTGCACACACTTCACACTCTTAACATGCTACACGCACTACACACATTTCAAACACACTACACACATTTACACACTACGTACACTTCGCACAATACACACATTTCACATACACTACACATATTTCACACTCTACATACACTTTGCACAATACACACATTTCACACACTACACACACTTCACACACACACATGCATATCACACACTACACGCACTTCACACACATCACACACTATTGATACACTATTTCTTAGCACTAAATAAACCTGCAAGTATACAGAGTATATATAGTATAGCTAAAGGTCAGTACCAGATATCGAACATAGGAAAAACTATCACAAAGCTTTTTCTACTATTCGGAAGAACAAAGATATTTGGGTTTTTGAAAGTAAAAAAATGTAAAAACAACGAAAATAAAGAACAATTGTAGATAAAAATCACAGAGATAAAACAAATGAGATAAGAGAATTCCAGGGATTGCTTTCACAATTATGGTTATACAAGTTCCAACTACAACACCCTAGCACAGTTCATACTTCACTAGAAAGAGTCACATAAATATTGCCCATGCGTCACAAAGTAGATTACAGACATTAGGAGCGTCAATCCCTAGATTTGTAACTCCCAAAAGAACATAAGATTCCTATTGTTTTCGCTCTCAATTAACAATGTCGTTTTAAGGGAAGTTAATTGTAACGTCAACTAAGCTCTTCTAACTCTCAAACCTCATCTCACGATTATGTTGCAAGCCAATAGATCATCACAAAATGTGTCACTAAAACCTGAAACAATTATCCAACACTTAAAATAGAAGTGAAGTAATGAACAAAATGAATATTAAATAAATAGGAACTGTACAACCATTGTAGTTACTAACACATCCCTAGAATTCTATGAGTTTGGTTACACATAATGGAATAAGCTAAACACATAGTTTTTGGGAAAATAATGAAAACATGAGAACTAAAATAATAAAATCCAATGGTTGAATGTAGTAGCATCAATCTTCTCTTGCATCCACACTCCAAACGCCTTGGATCTTGATGAACAATGGAAGGAACTCTAAAGAATGTACTCTGGAAATTATGTAGCAAATGCTCCCTTTTTTGATGAAGCTTGAGGGGGTATTTATAGCTTAATGGTCGAATTTCTCTAATATGGTAAATCCTTCTTCTAGTATGGTAAGTCTTGGAATAAATTAGGGAAAATCAGTGCGTCGCATTTTCCTAGCTGGCTGCTGCACGTTGTCAAGCGGTCGCTGCAAATTATTCCGTAGCTACTGGATCTAACAGAGCGGTAGTTGCGCACAACCCAGCTTTCACTGGGCGTGTTCTTTTTAGCTCTAATTTTTCGAAGCGGACCGCTACAGGGATAACGGTCGATGGCTGAGCTGCAGGGGTCCGCTGGTTTACTTGAATACTCTAGATTTCTATCTTCCACTTTTTGCTATCTTTTCAAGCTCTATTTTGCACATTTATCACAAAACACGTCAAAATACCAAAATAGATAAAATATGCAAATAAATGTCATGTAATGCAACTTTGATACTCAAAACGGACCAAATAATGGTCTTAGAACAATGCAAAATTCGAGCATATCAGCTACACAAACTTCACACACACTACACACAGTACACATTTTTCACACATACACACACATTTTGTGTATAGTGTGTGTATATATTGTGTAGTGTGGAATGTGTGTATTTTGTGTATAATATGCCACTATATTTTGTTTATAGTGTGTAGCATGTAATATGTGTAATATGTATTTTGTGTATAGCGTGTATAGAATTGTGTATTGTGTGAAGTGTTTGTATTGTGTGTGTATAGTATGTGTATTTTATGTAAAGTGTGTGTGATTGTGTATTTTGTGTATAGTGTGTGTACAGTGTGTGAGAACAAATTCTTCAAATTTAATATTAGGGGTGTGCATTCGATTTTCCGGAACTGAAAAACTGAATTTTTCCTAAAATCGAAACCGAACCGAACCAAACTAACCAAAAAAGCGAAAACCGAAAAACCGAAAATCGAACTATAAAAACCGAATTAAACCGAAAAATCAAAATTATACAAAACATATAAAAAATTGAAAATATATAAAAAAAACAAAAAACCAAAGCCTACAGATTAATACACAAAGACGCAAAAATCTGTTAACATTACCGTAATCTATATCTAGATAAAGGCCTATAACCACTTAATTTATACTCCATATAACACAACAAACAAACAGTATAAAAATTAATTAAAATAATCTTGAATTGAAAATTTCTACAAAATGAATAGAAGAGAAGAAATATTAAAAGATCTAGATTGAAGAAATCCACAAATTTTTGATGAAAAATCTCAAACACTCAAATAAATAAAGAGAAATTTCGGAATAAGGGGTTAAATTTGCTGACCTTTCGTAATTAGGGATTCAATTCGCTGACCTAATTTGGGATCGAGACACGCATATTCTTCAGAATAAGGGATTTATGATATTTTATCTTATTTATGTTCTTTTTTAATATTATTTCCCTCTAACTATTTATCAATTACCTAAATTACCCTCTTCAAATTTTTACCTAAATTCTACTACATCAAAAATTCAGCCAACGAAGAACTTGTCAAACTTCGACAAGAAGTTGCTTCTTTGCAGGATGCCTCGACTGAACTGTATGAGAAGTTGCAGTTAATGGGATCCGATGCTGCTGAGGCTCAAGCTTCCAAAATTCTTGCTGGGTTGGGTTTTACTAAAGATATGCAGGGTCGAGCAACACGGTCCTTTAGTGGTGGTTGGAGAATGAGAATTTCATTAGCCAGAGCACTTTTGTTCAGCCTACTTTGTTGCTATTGGATGAGCCTACAAATCATCAGGACCTCATGGCTATTCTCTGGTTGGAAGAATACTTATGCAGGTGGAAGAAAACTCTTATTGTTGTCTCACACGACAGGGATTTTCTTAATACTGTTTGCAACGAGATTATTCATCTCCATGATTTGAAGCTTCACCTGTATCGTGGAAAATTTGAAAGGGGTAATTTAGACAATTGATAAATGGTTAGAGGGAAATAATATTAAAAAAGAACATAAATAAGATAAAATATCATAAATCCCTTAATCTGAGGAATACGCAAGCCTCGATCCCAAATTACGAAAGGTCAGCGAATTGAATTCCTAATTACGAAAGGTCAGCGAATTTAACCTAACCCCTTATTCCGAAATTTCTCATAAATATAAGAGGTGTTTTTGTGATTTATATAGATATACAAGAACATTCATAATATTAAGTCATCATCAAACACACACACACATAAAAGGTGTGGAGCAGCTGGAACAGTGGTTGTAGGAGGAATTTTGAGAGAAGTACAGTGAGAACGATGGAGAAGAGGAGGCACCATCGTGGAAGCGTGAAGGCGTGAAGGGGTTGGGAATCACGGGATGGAGAAGAGGAGGCGACGTCGTGGAAGCGTGATAGCGTGGAGGAGAAGAGAAATGGTGATTTCAGATCTGGTGGTGAAAGAGAAATGGTGATTTCAGATCTGGTAGTGAATGAAATTGGAGTCCGTCTTTCAATTCTCACATGATATGTATTAGGGTTAGGGTTTTTTAAGTTAAATATACAATATATATATATATATAGTAGTGATATAGGGCAAGTGCCCATTAACTATATAACTAGAGAACAAATCACAGCCACAAGATCAAGAAAATCAAGGGCTAGTATTAATACATGTAATTTTTTAATTTAAATGAGAAATTAGTTCCCTCTATCACAAATTACTTCACAAATACAAGGCGGGGGTATAATGGTCATTGCACAGAAAAATTAGGTTATGTAAATTTTTACTTCATTTGAAAGTTAACCTCACGGACGAGATCTCCCGCTCCCTGGGGCTGCAGCCGCATGTGGCGAACTTCGTGAACATCTTGGTGGACATGAAGCGAGTGGATCTGATCAAGGAGATCGCGGCGGAGTTCGAGCTGATCGCGAACCGGCTGTCAGAGATGGAGGTGGCGACGGTGGCGTTGGTGGTGGAGCTGGAGCCGCAGCATCTGGCGGAGATCGTGAAGCGCGTGCAGAAGCTGGCCTGGGCGAAGAATGTGAAGCTGAAGATGGTGGTCGACAAGTCGCTGCTCGCCGGAATCACCATCCGGTATGGGAATTCCGGCTCGAAATTGATCGATTTGAGCGTGAAGAAGCAACTGGATGAGATCGCCGCGCAGCTTGATCTCGGCGACATTCAGTTAGTCGGATGATTGACTATTTTTGTGTGTAATTAATCTCCAACGCTATAGTTTTGTATGGATTTATGAATTTTTTGGGGGAAATATATATACTCCTATTTGAAGATTCAATGAATGTAATTTGTCAATTAATTGACAATAAATGATAGTACTCCAATTATGTCATCGGTAATATGTGTCTCACTTTATTTGAAATGGTGGAGCGTTGAGGTGTTCTAGGGTTGGAATGAGGTTTCTTTAATTTTTTGTTATAGTGATCTATTTTATTAACATCAGTGAAGTAAAAACATGATTATAGTGATGTGTTCCAGGGTTAGAGCGATGTTTCTTTGATTTTTTGTTATAGTGATCTATTTTAATAACATCAGTGAAGTAAAAACATGGTTAGAGTGATGTGTTCCAGGGTTAGAGTGATGTTTCTGTGATATTTTGCTGTAGTGATGTATTTTGTTAACATCAGTGAAGTAAAAACATGGTTATAGTGATGTGTTCCAGGGTTAGAGTGATGTTTCTTTGAGTTTTTACTATAGTGATGTATTTTGTTAACATCAGAGAAGTAAAAACATAGTTATAGTGATGTGTTCCAAGGTTAGAGTGATGTTTATTTGAGTTTTTGCTATAGTGATGTATTTTGTTAACATCAGTGAAGTAAAAACATGGTTATAGTGATGTGTTCCAGGGTTAGAGTGATGTTTCTTTGATTTTTTACTACAGTGATGTATTTTGTTAACATCAATGAAGTAAAAACATGGTTATAGTGATCTATTTTTTTAAAATCAGTGAAGTAAAAATATGCTAAGAGTGTATCCTTGTTTTCATTTCAGTGAAGTATAATGAACGTACAGTGATGTATATAGTGTATATAGTGAAGTAAATATGATGTTTCATATTTCAGTGAAGAAAATTGTTTATAGTGCACTGTTTTATTATTTCAATGAAGTAAAAACATGTAGAATGCACAATTATTGGGATTTTGCATTCAAAATCAAAGCTCATAGACTCAAAATTTGAAGAGAATTCAAAATCAAAGCTCATTCCATTCCTCAACCAAAATTGCCTGCGCGTGATCTCACAAAATCTTCACCTCCGCCTCTGACAGCGGCTTGCACTCCATCAATTGCTCTATCTGCCTATCCAAATCCGCATGCCCAGGCATCTTTCTCTATAGAAAAACAAAAATTCAGCTACTTGAATGCTCCGCACCTCTAATCTGGAATTTGAATCGTAGATTCAAATCCGAATTACAGAAAGTAAAACTGCAACTTATTCTCTGAAATCTGCAAGCCACAACCTCTTTTCAGGTCAATTCGTTCAAAGGTATATCTCATACTCAACACCAACTCACTTTCTTCAATTACTGCATCTCATGAGTTTGGTAATTACAAATCCATTTGGGGAAACCAAAATTAAAGAAGTAAAAAATTTAACAACTTATCTCGCGGGGTGAATTCGGGGCCGCCGGAGGTGCGTGTGAGGCGATGAATTGGAGCTGCTCGGTCTGGACTTCGCCTGTACAGCGACGACACGGCGGCATCGATCCTGCTTTGGCAAATTTGGGGATCTGTGTTTCGACTTGGTTGTAGAGGGATCGACGAGAGCTATGGGGGGAGGGAGCTCTGTTAAATTCTGTTTCGTTTTGAGACAAAGAGAGTGTGTGTTTGTGTGTGAGGGTGAATGGTGTGTATATTTGAAAATATGAGAACAAAGTTGATTTCCTAAAATACCCCTATGCGGTTTTTATTAACTAAAAATGTTTACTTATTTTGGTCATTGGATTAAGATAATGTGTGGCTGAGATTTGTTCTCTAGTTATACACTTAATATTAGTTATACTTTGATCATCTCCCTATATATATATATATATATATATTTAAAATTTTGGTTATTCGGCTATTCAGTTTTTTTTTCTCGGTCGAATCGAACCGAACCGAAAAATAGATTTTTTTAAAATTTGAAACCGAACCGAATTTTAAAATTCGGTTTAGATCGGTTCGGATTTTTGGGTTTCGGCTTTTTTGCTCACCCCTATTCAATATCATACTACCAATTACTCTCCGGTCCCACAATAAGAGACATATTTTGTTATTTCAATCCATTCCACAATAAGGGTCTTATTTCACTTTTACCATAAATAGTAATTAGGTCTCACATTACACCAACTTATTTCACTCACATTTTATTATAAAATAAAAAAGTGACCACATATTTCACTAACTTTTCCAACTTACTATTCTGTACATTTCTTAAAACTCGTGCACACACCAAATATAACTCTTATTGTGGGATGGGATGGGATGGAGGGAGTACTTTCATTCTACCAAACAGTCTAATTCCATTCCATAAACTTTCAATTTCAATATTGCGTAACAAACAAAGCCTAAATGTAGTATGAATGTAGAATTTATGAATAATTATATTTAGTTAATAGTTAATGAGAGTAACGTAAAATAGAATAAAATAGTTAACCGTTAATGAGAGTACCATAAAATCACAAACTGTTTCAATATTCTCACAGTAACGTCGTCCTAATAATTTTTTAATTAAAATTTAATGCATGACGACCACTTGTTTGAATTTTAAATTTAGCTAAAGATTGGTGTCAGCCGTCTATTGGTTGGAGGATTAAGATCAGATTGAATAGATCATAGCCTTGTTGACTAGTAAAGTTTCAAAATTTTCAGTAAAAAGATTTTAGAGAGTGAGTGTGTGATTGAGATGGTGGAGTCGAAAATGGTGACTGAAGAAGTAGAGGTGATACACTTGTGGTCCTCACCGCGCTCCCTCAGCACAAGCCTCATGTATTCTTTTGCTCAGGTACGATTCTTCGTTGTAGTTTCCCCCCTTTCTATGTGATTTTACTGTATTGCTGAAATTTTAGGATTGAGGATTTAGGAATAATGTGCAATTTTATTTTTGCCGATTTTTTCAGTTATTGATCTGTATTTAAGATACACATATTGCATGCGTTGTTTTGGTGATGAAGTTAATTTTTGCCCTTTTAATTCCACCAGAGAGATGACACTGAAGTTCTCGACGAGCCTCTATATGCCAACTATTTGCAAGTAACCGGAGAGCAAAGGCCTTACAGAGAAGAACTCCTGTCAAAATTGGTGAGTTTGATCTTATCATATCTCTCAATACATTTGATCGGTTGTGAAACGATTTTTGATTTGAGGGGAGGATAGTATAGACATTGAGAAACTGAAGGGCTACAATGATGCTTGTTTCAATTTGAATACTTATTTATGATTACTTTTATTCAGAAGGGAAAGTGAGGGAGATGTTTGCAAGAGGGGATCTTTTCAATATTGTATTTATGATTATTTGAAGGATTATCCTTCAATCCCTCCCCTCCTCTCCCCCCAAAGAAATTGAGATAAGAACAAAGAGCACTATGTGTATTATTATTTTTTGTGATGAGCAGGAGTCGGATGGAAATAAGGTTATACAAGAAATCATTTTTGCTCCTGGAGAAAAGACGTACAGATTCTGTAAGGTAATTATCCATCACTCTAAATCTTTTGTTGCAACAAGTGCTATGTTCTGTTTTGCATTGTTTTAGAAAGAGAAACTGGCACTCCTTTATTGTGATCGACCTCGTAAATTGTGTGGAAGTCAACACTTTTGTGATTTTTTCCTTTCAACTGCTTAACCTATCTAGATTAGATGATCCTGTTAAAAATATGTTCGTAGTAGACAGCTGTCTCACAGTTCTTTCAAGGAACTGAGGATCTTTGAGTTTTAACATCTCCTGGCCTTCTTTAAATATGTACCTTAACTGTGAACCTTGTACCTTTGAATTTGATCTTTAGTTATCTGTCATGGCCGGTATGTAAGATGTTTAGGCTGGATCTCTAGATATTATGGTTCTGATCTGGAAGAATTCAGATTTTGTAATAAGATTATGCTAATTTTTTTGGTCTATCTTCATTTATATTGTTCTCAGCATATAGCTAGTCAACGTCTGCCAGGCCTAACATCGGACTTAATGAAGAGAGGAAAGCACTGCATACTGATCAGGAATCCCCTCGACGTGTTGGTAAATGAGTTTGCTCACTTGTATACTTGAATCTACCTGCTTCATTCCATTGTCTTAAAGTAATTATTTTTCCCAGTATTTCATACTACTAATTTTCCCTTTAGATGATTTACGTATGAAACTCTCCATAGAACTAACCCTAAAACTATTTAAGTAGGCTTAAATTTTATGGATTAAACTCTTTTACTTAGTGGGAGAACTTCTTCATTGTGAATCTAAATGATCTTGAATTCTGTTTTTGACATTTGATATGCTTTTGTTTCAGACATCTTACGACAAGGTTTCTCCCCCATCATTTGGTGTGCTGGGGTATTGTAGCTTGGTCTCCATTTACAATGAGCTCTGTGATCAAGGAAAAACCCCTCCTGTCATTGATTCAGATTTGCTGCGAGAAGACCCTGAGGTTTAGAGCAGTTCATAACTCAAAAGCTATTACTCTGGTTTCCTTGATGTTGTATATCTCATACAGATGAGTTGGGTATATCAGGACTATAAATATTTTTCTATACTCAACTTATCGTAAACATTTTGCATTCTAGTCTGGTGAACCCTTTCATTCTTGGCTCTCAATGTAAGCGTAAAACATCAACTCTGGATCCTTACTCCTTAGTTATTCTTATATTCTTAATTTTTCGCTAGATGAATCCAAGAATCTTAAATAGGGAATTTCAGCCCTCCTATATGATGTAGGGTTCCCATCATATTTGAAGTCCTTCATTCAGTAGCTGTTGTATCTAGACACTCAGTGCCAGTTTCGTGTTTACTTATTTTGTCTTGAGTAATTTTTCATGTCTCCTTCTTGTAGGCTACATTGCGTGGTCTGTGTGGCGATCTTGGTATTCCATTTCAAACTGCTATGCTCAAGTGAGTACGCAATATAGATAATGTGTTTTTACTGTGATCTGGCATGCTTGTGACCTCTTCTATTCAGTCTGCTAAAAAGTTTCCACTATTTTAGGAATTGCTGCCTGTTTTTTCGTTTCATGATTTGCAATGATCTGGCAATTAAATCTTATAGAATATTTCATCTGTCTGAATGGCTTTCTATATGTCAAGAAACTGTTCTTAGCAGGTTTCATTTGTATTTTGTTTTCTCGATTAAGGACTCAAGTTGATTACATGTACTTCCCTTGCATCTTAACCTTCAAAGCTGAAGACTTATTTGCTCAGTCACTAGCATAATGTGGTTATAACAAGAGAATACTAATAATCTATTAGTTATATACTTATTTGTAAATCTTGATTGTAGCTGTCTCATAAATAGGAAAGACTGACTAAGAAGTTATAAGAAGTTAAATGACACTAATCGAACAAGTAAGGACAAAGTTTAAAAATAGTCTTCTTGTTATGGTAATAGATCTTTGAAAGGTGTCAAATGTCAGCCTACTATGATCTGTAGTATGTATCAGTATATACCAAGTGAGAATGAGCAGAACATCTTTCTGGTGAACCCAAAGTAAGCTTGGATATTGAACAACTCATTTTAAGAAGTTAGAACATGTCCTAAATTCATATAATATGGAACGGAAATTGTGAATTAGGTGTCTGACATAATGCGACCTTGATAGAATGATTTGCACTTAAAAGGATGACATGAGGACTGGTAGACCTTTAATTCTAATGGCAATATTGATTTCCAAGTGTTCACCGAGACAAAATGTCTCAGATCAGCTAAAGTAGAGCAATAACGACATGATCTAATGAGGAACAAGTATTTTTTGATTTCATAGAGACTAAACCATTTATGGTCCTGAACATAAGGTTGTTTTACAATTTTGGTCGAGATGATTATGTTTGATACCTCGTGTCCTTAACTTATCGATTTGGTCTGTTTTTTGCCCGATATTGACGGAATCATAAAGAATTGATTGGCAATCCGTTTTTTGACCAAATTAGTGTACTAATCCATGCCTAAATTGAATAATTAATTTCTCAAAAATAATTTGACAGTTTAATGAAAAAGAAATAAAAACCTCAGAAAATATTTTGCAAAACTAAGACAAGAAATCGGTCTTCTGCTTTTCTCCTTTCTCATTCTATCTTCTGCCATTTTCTTCAACCCTTGTGGTCCTTCAACAGCTTGTTAGAGAAGCTCCTTAATCAAACAATGTAGTCCGCTCCCCTGACCAATCAATTCCCCACATTCTCACCACCACGCACAGTCACACTCTCCATGAATTTCAAATCCATAGTTTTATAAGCATTACTAAAATCGATCAACCTTCCCGTTTTCACCTCACCTCAATGTACTCCTATTCGCTGACATACCTCTGCACAATCCTGCGGCACTCTTCATTGTAATTCGGGATTCCCATCTTGAGCACTTCTCTCTGCTCTTAAACCCCAATTTCTGATCAATTTCATGCTCCACAGGCAGCCCCATCACCGACAGATAGTGATAGTGTATTACGATATCCTTGACTGTTCCAGTGAAAATGCAATGGGGGAGGCATGTGGCGATAGGCGGACCGTCGTAGAAGACGCACTCCTTGCATTTTTTGGTGTAGTTAACGTTGAGTTTGAAATGCACCTATTTTCTCCCACCATGAGAGGATCTTCTCTTTCTGGGAGGGGAATGAGAAGTCCTTTCCCTCACACACACCCCTCCATTTAAGCTTGATTGGTGCCATCCCTGGTTTCAGAGTGTCTAGGGTTTTGGAGTGGGGATTTTGTGATGAGTACCTTGAAATATTTTCTAGTTAAATTTGGAATAAATACAAATGAGAGAAAATGACCCGATGTTTTAAAAAAATCATTTTAAAATATAAAAATAAAATAATTAGTTAATAATGTTTTGGTGCCTAATTAGTCGGGTTAGTATATTAATTGTGTAAAAAATGGGTTGACTGTTAATTTTTGACGGTTCCGACAAAAAACGGCAAAAAATGGACCAAATGGATAAGTTATTGACACGAAGGTACCAAATATATTGTTAAGGAACAAAATCATAAAACGAGCATATGCTTAGGACCAGATTTGGACTTTAGTCTTTCATAGATTACTTCATTGGTAAACCGTAAATCCATTTAAAACTGCTATGTTTTTCCTCAAATTGCAAACACACTGCATGACTCTTTGAACTTTTCTTTCAGATGGGAACCTGGACCAAAACCATTTGATGGCATGTGGGCCCCCTATTGGTATAAGAATACACATAAATCAACAGGTTTTGAGCTACCAAAAAAGTATCCCTCTGTAAGTAATAGAGCACCTGCATGTGTCTGCTTTTTTTATGCATGAGTTATCACTTTTGTTAGATTCTTCTCTCAATGAGCAATATTTGAACAAATAAATGGAGTTAGAATAATATTTTCAATTTGAAATAGCTTTACAAAGTTTATGGCACCATTTTGGTAAAAGGCACTGATATGTTACAAATGCTGCTGAATCCATTAAATGGATTATGGAACACTTATGGTTTGCTATCTCTCAATTTATTTCAGCCATTTCCATCCTCTTTGTACAACTTGCTGGAGCAAAGTTTACCTTTGTACAACTTGCTTAGGTGCTATGTTAAGGGATCATCAAACGGTGTCCAACCTGAACTCCCTGTTTCTACGAATGAGAAGTTGCTTGTTTGGGTTGGCGATCAGATTATGCCTCGTGAAAGTGCAAAAGTAAGATATTTGTTAATGTTTAGATTTGTATTTTTAACATTTTCTACCATTAGTGTTTACTAGATTCCCTCTCATTGTTTCTAAATCTCATTTATTTATGTGTCTAAAATGAACAGAGTTGCTTTCTGTTTTCTACTCTGAAGTCAAAATTTGTATTTATTGCTGCAATTGTCTCACTAAAGAGAATGCAACCCTTAATGAGTATCCTTTTTACCTTCTTGTGGATGCTTTAGGTTTCAGTATTTGACTCAATTGTCCAAGGTGGAGATGGAGTTTGGGAAGGTCTTCGAATTTATAATGGTAAAATATTCAAATTGGAGGAGCATTTAGACAGGTGAATAAACAAGATATAACAAAGTGTTATACTCTTAGCCTCTCTTGTGTGGTTGTTGAACCCAATTTATCTAATAAAGATTTCATCAGTGGTGGTTTGGTTTTAGAGATGGTTTTGATACAGACTAGTACAAAACAAAGTCCATGTAGTGCACTCAAACAAGTTCAGTTGATTTTTCTAAAAATGAACTAATGCAGTACTCTTAGAATTTTAATTTAAAGAAAAGTTCGCATCTTCTTAACATCACTTATGGTTTGGAAATTTCTTCACAGAAGAGTTATTAAATTATGCTTGAGTTTTGATTATTATATACTATGCCTGTGTCTGCTATGTATGACTATGTATTTGGTTCTCTGTGTCCAGGTTGTTTGATTCTGCGAAAGCGCTGGCTTTTAGCAATGTACCAACTCGTGAGCAGGTTAGCCATAGTCATTTATTCATTACTTTAATCATCGCAAATGAAGATATGAACTTGCTACAGGGATTAAATAAGATGGCACCTATTTTGATAGAGTGTAGTGCTTGGAATCACCTGTTTATGCCTTGGTTCTATGTGAAACTTGTTGCAGGTGAAGGAAGCAATTTTCAAAACTTTGATAAGAAATGAAATGTTTAATGATGCGCATATCAGATTGACTCTGACTCGTGGCAAGAAGGTTTGTCAACCTAGCCATTTATTTTTGTTTGTTTTTAATGATAAGAATTCTAATGATTTCAGATTTCAATTGATATGTGCGGGAAATACTTCTTTGTTGCAGTAATATTTTACCTCTATTTCTCTTATTTCTTTTGGGTATCGTATAATAGAAAATTATTGAAAGTGGACACACATTTTGACTTGTTGGGAGGAAGGCCCACGTCACTATTAGTTCTGGTCAAATACTTTTTTGAATAGAAATTTCTTGATACTGATATGTCTCAGTATTTTAGTCAGAAGTTGATCAATCCATCAAGAAATGATCAAGCTTAAAGACTGCCAACAAGCACCCGAATTTACAAAATTCTAAATTCTTTGACAACAGTATGGACAGAGATGGATATTCTTATTCTCTGTCCCCTCCTTTATTTTTTCCCCCCTTGGATCCATAACAACAAATAACTGAAAGTGAAATGCATTTCCAAAATCAAAGTAATTGATCTTTTATTGGACAAACACGGAATATAAAAAACTTATTTACCTTATGATCAAGTTACCTGTTATTAATGGTTATTGGGTGATCAAAAGCGGAAGATAGGTTTCTCATACATATATCCATGAGTACATAAGCAAACTTTAGCATAAGTGTCTTTCATTGCAACATAATAAGTTGAGTCTGATCCATCTAAACTTCTAAAAGAGAGTGAAAAAAGTAGAAGGTTCTTTGTTTTGTATTATTCCCCTTTAATGGAGGCTTCTTCACACCATTATTTTAGTTGAGGAGATGATAGTCTTCACCTATATAACACCGATACGCCACCCTGTTGCCGTATCGCGTATCGGATACGTATCCGATACCGATACGCGACGGATACACCGTCGATACGTATCCTGGGCGTATCCGCGAGCTGGGCCGTATTGGGCCGGGAAACCTCAGATTCGATACGTATCCTTCGGCGTATCCGCGAGCTGGGCAGTATTGGGCCTTCATCCTCCTCTATCTGCAAAGATCTGAGGTTCTCCTCTTCGAAATCAACGTCCATCTCTGTCGAAGAACTTCGCAACTTTCAATTTACGAACTTCAATCCGATTTGGGAACAAAATCGACAGTTAATGGGAGGAGAAGAAGAAGAAGAAGAAGAAGAAGAAGAAGAAGAAGAAAGGGGAGGCGCCGCTATTGCCTCAACTAGGGATTGAAGAAAATTGGAAATGGGAGAATGAATTGGGCAAGAAGTGGTCACGATGGAAAAGGAGTATATTTGGGGCTCATTTTTGGGCCAATTTATTACTCCATTAACTTTGTCTAATTTTGTAACTATAAATAAATATTTTGATCAATATTATTGGTAATATGGATAAGTATAACCAAAAAATCGATGTGGTGTAATCGACCATAAAAGAAATTGACTTTAGCTTTTAATATTTTGTAATTTTATTATTTTTATTTGTATAATAACATTAGAATATCTATTTTGTAATTTATTATGCACTATTATTATTTATTAAAAAAATAGTTAAAACGTATCCGCGTATCGGGTTGTTTGGGAAAGAGCCGTATCCGCGTATCCGTATCCTTCGGATACTGATACGCGTATCCGTATCCGTGCCGCATAGGTCTTCACATTCATTTTAGCAAATGGAATCTTCTGATACATCCTAAGAGGATATTGGAATTGATGATTATGGGACTCGGTGGTGGTACATAAACTTCTGGTTCATAGCTTGTTGAACTGAGGGTTAATTTTGTCTTGTCTGTATACAACATGTAGAGTGTCAGTTTAAATCAGAGCATGAGTGTAGGAAGTTTCTGGGTTTCCTTATGTATAATAAGCAAGTAAAACTTCTCGCCAAGGAAACAGAAAATCACAACCTAATTTTCACATGAAAATATTTTGAGTTGCACAATCCCTGGTTAACAAATAAGCATCGTGTATCCCTTCTGCCATAATTACCATTTATATTTCCTGATAGGAGTATATCTTATTTAAGATTTCAGCTTATGTATCAGCAACTTTCTGTTTGAATTTATCAGCTGATATTTAAGATTTCCTGATCATTCCTTTATCTATTTAGTAGGTCACTTCTGGAATGAGCCCAAGTTTCAACCAGTATGGATGTACTTTAATTGGTAAGATGCAATGTGTTTAAAACAATGTTAAATAAGCTAGAAATCTTAAAATGTGAGTATGGCTGCTATATACTCCCTCCGTATTAAAAAAATAGAAACATTTGAAACAGCATGGGTTTTAATGCACAATTGGTAAAGTAAGTGAGAAAAATTGGTAAAGTAAGAGAGAGGAAAAGAAAAACGAGTAAAGTAAGAGAGAGGAAGAGAAAAAGTAGTGAAAGTAGAGTTAGTGGATTGTGGGGTCCATGTCCTAAATAGAAAGATTCTAAAGTTTCTGTTTTTAAGGAACGGCCCAAAATGGAAATAGTTGCTATTTTTAAAAAACGGAGGGAGTATTATTTATTCAGATTTTATATCCAGAAATGTGTGCCTGTAGTTGTTGGTATGCAACCCTGTCATTTTTTTAATAATATAATTTTCTGTAGCTTTGCTGCATGCAAACACCACACATCACCTTTAAATTAAGACAGTATCAATCTTTTTTTCTTTTGCAGTGCTTGCTGAATGGAAGCCACCAGTATATGACAATGAGAAGGGTATAGTTTTGGTGACGGCTACCACACGCCGTAATTCACCCAATGTAAGATCTTGGCTGTACACGTTCCCACTATTTCTCTTATTTCACATAATTGCTTCTTGTTAGTTCCATATAGTTCTTTTCTTCTGCTCTTCACTTGAGCTTATCATCCAACGCAAGAGTAAATTGATATCCCAATTATTATGATTTTACTTCATGACAATCTACTGAGCATGCTTTGAACATGACTCCAATAACAAGATTGGTACTTAAGTTAGATTTTATAGTACGTGGTTTTCAACCTAAATATGATCACCTGAGCTGCTTGATTAGCTGCAAATGCTTGGCTGAGTTTTTCTTATTAGGTAGTATTAGGATTGAGTTATGATTCTACTTTCTAGCTATTTCACATAAGAAAGCTTGTATGAACTCAGAAATCATAATACACCACTTTGAATCATAAATCAGGAGATTAACGATTGCTAAATCACTATTGACCATTACTGTGATCTGATGATGTTAATTTTGTGGTTTAATTTGGGCACTAATGTTCTCTGTTTTTGCAAGAGATGAAACCTCACAGGCATCCTTGATATGGTCATTACTCATATGTTTGTGTTTAGCTAATACAATACAATGCTTTGATGAGCGACCGTTATTTTATTTTGCAGAATTTGGATTCAAAAATCCACCACAACAATCTGCTTAACAATATTCTTGCCAAGGTCAGTTATATGCAAAATTCAGTTAATTTGTATCTGCCAATTCTCAAAAGAATATTAACGACCTTACAAATTTTATGACATGCTGAAGATATAAAATTTGAATAATGTCCTCTGTTATAGCTTAAGTATCTGAATGAGATGGCAATTGAACATGGTATAGCTTGGCGGATGAATGTTATGTGTTTGAATTTCTTTACCACTCGCTTATTTAGTATGTCCACGAGCAATGTCTTAATACAAAATAACTTGCCTGCATTTAAGTAGGCATGCTCAAGATAGTAGATTAAATATTAATGCTACTCCTTTCTAAACAGCCAGGATCTTTTATATCAGGTGGCTATTTAACTTGGCATATTTTAAACTTGTGCAGATAGAAGGGAATAATGCACATGCTGATGATGCCATCATGCTTGATAAAGATGGATACGTATCAGAAACAAATGCAACAAACATTGTAAGTTCATTCACTTGACCAAAAATCTACAATCTCCCGCATCCCTTTTAGCTGCATGATTCTCCAATTGATAAGCTAGAGCTGTTTGAAGTGTCATTTAATGGAGAAAGCTGAAACTGCAAACTAGATATATTAATTCTTGTTAAAATCTATTTCCAGGAATGCCACTATTGGAGTTTGATTGATAAATTGTTTGTTTTTCTTGTCGTGTTTTATTGTAGTATTTGATTTGTAATGTTAATATTCATTTCTATAATATGTTTGCCATTTCAAATGCAATATATTACTAGACTGAGATTGAGAGGTAAGACGCGGGAATTGGTGAATTTGGTGCTGTATTGTTTTATTTCTTCTCTTAGTATCTAGGCTTCAAGTTATTTTTATATGATTCTATCTTTTACACCCTCTGTCCCCAAAAAATAGAGTAGTTTTTTTCTATTTTGGGCTGTCCCCCAAAATTAAACAGTCTAAAAAAGGAAAGTTATTAACAAACACACACCACTAATAATGTGGACCCCACAATCCACTAATACTACTTTCACTACCTTTTTCTCCCTCTCTCTTACTTTTTCCTATCTCTCTTTTACTGTACCAATTCCACATTAAAACCCGTGTCATATACAACTTTGTCAATTTTTGGGGGACGGAGGGAGTAATTTTCAAGGGGTGTTTGGGGTGGATTAGAGGGATCCTGTTTATATTTTTACTTTTTATGTCAATGTTAATATTAAATGTTTGAATCTTCTGATATTGGTATACTGCAGTTTTTGGTGAAGAATGGCCGTGTAGCTACTCCCTACAGTGATTATTGTCTTCCTGGTGTAACTCGTGCAACTGTAAGATTCATAATTTTCTGCACCAAAGAATTGTACATATTTCTGTGATATGCTTTATGATAAAACTTTCTCCATAGGTTGTAGACCTTGCGGTGAATGAGAACTTAGTTATGGTTGAGCGACGTATCAGTTTGTCAGAGTTTCATACAGCAGATGAGGTCAGTTTTTTGTAATCCAATATAGAGTTTAATAAGGATGGACTTATTATTAAGAGACTGATCCTACAGCCATTGCATCCTGAGGTTTTCTACTTAATTTATCTTTTGTAATTCAAATATATTGAAGTTGGCAACTTTGTTGCAGGTCTTCACAACAGGAACCATGGGAGAGCTCAGTCCAGTAAGTTATTCGTGATATTATGTTATTCTCCAATATCTCATGCTTCGTAATATTGTGATTAATGTTGGATCATCTTATAACTTCTTTGAGAAGTCTCTGTTCCCTTTTTTTTTTATCTAGTCCTAAATATCCTGTATGTGCATTTTTGTAGATTCTAGGTACTAAGAGAATACATATTACCTGTGCACTTATTGGCCTTAAATTCATGCCATAGCATCGATACATTTTTTATTGCACTTCTCTTCCAACTCTTATATGCCTCTGTAATGACAAAGAATAGTAGTATGATTAATAATTTTCAATGCATACACTTTCATTTCCACCTCTTCCATTCTCTCTCTGTAACTGATAATTCTCCCACTAACTTCTAAGTTTATTTATCCAAACACTTTCACAGTTTATAAGGTTTTAAGACATTACATCCTATAAGCTCTTGAAACCTCTCTAAATAAGTTTAGCCAGAGTACCCCCTTAATGCATTGCTTCAACCTTATTAGGTCCTTAAAGTTGATGGACGTACAGTTGGAGATGGTATGGTGGGACCCGTGACGCGAAGATTGCAAAATGCGTATACAAAATTGAGCTCAGAATCAGGAGTGCCTATACCGGGTTATATACATAACTGAGACTATATATCAAGGAGGTAACTTCTACTTCACAGAGCCTTTATATTTAGATATCCCTAATTGTTCAAACCGATATTATCATGTGACGGAACTGTCGAATTTTATTGTAAGATATTATGACTTAATCTTTATCTGCTGTTACATATTTTTTAGTTGACCATGCTTCTCAGGGCACGGCGGGGAATTGAGTTGGCTAACACGAAGTTATTTTAAAGAATAAAAAGGGCGGGAAACCTTCGTTAAGCGCTGGCAACGTCACCACTAACAATGTGCAAATCTTCGTTTGACATTGTGTGGAAGGCATACTAGTATTCTGGAATTGCGATTTTAGTAAAATAATAATAGTATATGGAATGCATACCTGCAAATAAAATCACTCCAAGCAAGAAACCAATTGAACTGAGCTATCTATTGGCATGGAAACATTCTAGAATTGCAACAGAGGGAATGGATATTTTTTGTCCATTTTCTAAACATCATAACATTTTCTCTGCACTTCTCCTATTCTCCCTTCCTAGCTTCTTTTCTTGTTTTCTTATCAATGTCTTTACTCACTTCACGCTCAAATTTGTATGAAAGAACTTACATGAAACTCTTTTAATTATATTCGACAGTTTCGTCGGAAATAATAAAGAAATGAGAAAAAGAAACACCACAAATTTTTGAAGTACAGGCTCTACTATATGTTTCCTCTGCTACCATTAAATGTCTTGTTTTTCTTTTCTTTTTCGTCCGCCAATCAATATCTTATTTTATTTTTACTATATTTGGCAGGTGAACCTCATATTTCACTAATTCGCTTTAATCCATTAAATATCTTGTTTTTCTTTTCTTTTTCGTCAGCCAATCAATATCTTATTTTATTTTTACTGTATTTGGCAGGTGAACCCCATATTTCACTAATTCGCTTTAATCACAACTTATTATAAAATTATAGTATGATCCACATTCTGCTAATTTTTTCTATCATTTTTTACAAAGTCAAATAATTTCTAAAACCTGAGCCCGTTAAAAATAGAACATATACTTGAGGACATTAGAAATAGAACATTCATTTTCTTATTCTCAAATTTTCATAAAAAAATACAGAAAAATATTAATTTTTTGCATAATTGAATTAAAATTGAAAAGAAAAGAAGCATTTAGAAAATTGGAATCAACGATAAAAATCAGCGGCCAAAAAAGAGGTTATAATGCTAATAGAAAAGAAAATAAAGAATTATAATTTGAAATAAAAATAAGCAAGTTTCAATACTCCTATAAAATAGTTTTACAAGTTAAATTTAATAATGATAATATTATAATATTATTAATTCATTTTGATTGGGCAAGTATCTTTGTCTTCTTCGAGTACTACATTGGAAACTAACTCCACTGTTTGCTCGGCAACTTGTGAAATTTAAACTCAGCCCTTCTTATTCTCCAATTTTTACCCATTCAATCTTCCATGGTACTAACTTGGTAAGGGTTCAACTTAATTTTTCAAAGTTTCAAAAATTTTGTAAATAGAAAAAATTAGCAAAAAAGACATTTGAGTAATGGCCTAAGCCCCACCCTCTCTCTTAGTGTGTCCGCCCCTATGCATGCATGGTCATTGTCACAACCGCCCTTACTAAGGATAGTGAAGACGGGGAAAACGTAACGAGGGGAGGGACTAAGGAGCGGGGAAGAAAAGGGGGACGCAATGAAAGACAACAATAAAGGACGAGATTGAATACGAAAACCCAATTAACTTCAAAAAGAAATATTTTGGTCTATCGAATAGTTAAACAACAGATTAATGTCTCAAGGTAAATAATGTCATAACGTCGTGTGGGGAAAAATGAAAGACTTTAACAAGAACGATTCGAAACACGGCAACGGAAAAACAAGTATCAAAGGAGAGTCATAGGATGACGCTCATGTATGAAGACACGACGCATCCGGGAATTCCTAAAGCTCACTCAACATCCGCTGCAACATCCCGCTCAACCTGCACATAGGGAAAATATATGCAGGGCTGAGTACTTGTTGTACTCAATGGGCTCATGCCGAAAACATTTTATAACAGTTATGTCATCCATACCAGTGAACTCGAGTTTTACATGTAGTTAAGAAATATCATCGAGAACACAAAAACATTTTCATAGTCTGGCCAGACAAAACAATCTCCCCAATTTCTCATCAATCAATCAATCATTCACATCCTCTTACCATAGTGCGATGAAAGTGTGGCTACACTATTCGCCCACGAGACCGACCGACTTGCAAGGACGGCTCCCGATCCCACCTGTGTACACAACCTGATAGGGTTTGCGGCCCTACTCAGACCCGAATTCGTTTATCATAGCCCTATAGCCTAATGGAGCGAACTCACAAACTAGGCATCAAGCACAATCTCAACATAGCCCTATAGCCTAACGGAGCAAGCTCAGACGAACTAGGCATCAGACAACAATCTCAACATCAAAACAATCACGGCATGACATAACACTTTAAACCACCCTTATAGCTCCACAATCATACTTTTGAAACGTAAAAGAGTTTAGTAAAGAAAGCCCACCTCGCTTGCTTAGACAACACAATACGCAACTCAAAAGCAACCCTCGTTCCTTATGCTCACGTACGCACAACAACCCTTGTCAACACCACAACACAATCAACCTTCCATCAATACAATTTAACATACATGCCCTATCGTTCCTTTCATCGTTCTCTTAAATTACCCATCCCAAAATTCATGAACATAAGGAAAACATGCCATAATATTTCTCAACGTGTCACACATAATCACGTCGTAGGATACATTCCTTAATCATACATGCATCATATAATTCACCCAAACTTGGCAACAAGTGATATTTGAACATAACAACAAATCTGGCAAAACTGCGCAGCTGGTTTGTAAAAATCACCAAAAATCCATACGACCTCATATGAAACTAAGATTTGGTCACAACACAAAAGACACATTCAAGTTCATCCAGTTAAAATTCCACACCAAAAACACGTCATTTGGTCAGTCAAAACAATAATGTAACTCTCTGGTCGGAACACAAAAATTCTGGCAGCACTGTGCAGTTCCATTGAAAAATTTACCAAAAATTCATCCGATGTCCAATGAGGCTAAAATTTTCACACAATACAGAAGACACTTCAAATTTCATCCAGTTCAAAATTCACATAAAAAAGAGGCCATTTGGTTGGTCAAATAGAACACGAAACTTTCTGGGCGAGAATACAAGTTTCTGGCAGAATTGCGCAGTCGACTTCAAAACTTTATTAAAATTTCATCTTTCGTCAAGAGAGGCTGAAATTTATACACAACACAGAAGACATCTTAAATTTTACTCAGTTAAAAATTCGTGCCAAAATAAGATCGTTTGGTCGGCCAAACACTCGTCGGAAACTACTGTCCGAACACCACAGTTTTCATGCTTCACAAATTCGAATTAGGGTTTATCTAACATTCATCCAAACACATATATTAATGCTTCCAACAAATAATCATGCTTCAAAAAGATCTCACAATCATGTTCTCATTTATTCACATAGCATTCACCAACAAATCATCCACAAGTTCATTCATCCACATCAATAAACGCATACGCATATATTTTCTCATGTAACCCTCAATCCCAACCGATTAACTTTGAGATCTATGATCTCTACACTCACTATATGCATGAGGGAATCAAGAACAAGGATTCAATGGAAAAGATGAGAAAGAGAATTTAAATATACCTTTCTTGTTCAAAAACAATCGGTAGGAAAGATAATTGATGCGATTCTTCGATGAATCTTGAATTTTCAACTCCAAATTGATGCAAGAGCAAAGGATTGGTGAAGAATTGGTGGAGAAGGAGAGGAAGAGAGGAAAAAAACGTGTGGGAGAGAGGAGAGGGAGAGAAAAAGGCGTTGAAATAATGGGGCTAGGGTTTGGGTTTCTCCCTTTTTATATTCTAGGATTAATTCCCCACTTAAATAAATAAAAATAAAAAAATTGTGGAGTGAAAATAGGGAAAAGGGACGTGTACTAGGGGAGTATTTAAAAAAAATATTTAAATCCTCAATTAAATAGGAATAGGATTTAAATTGGTAATTTTCTTGTAGGAAAAGACTCCCACAAAATAGGTAACAAATAAATTAATCCCACAAGTAATTGAAAGACATATGAGCGAAAATTATGTAGAATAGCATAGGGATAATTTAGTTTGGATTTAATTTAGATAAATATCCCAAAGTAATTAATTAAATCCAAGAAAGAAAGTATTCCAATGGATAAGAGGGCCGAAAATTTCAAATAATATGGCTAGATATATATGCATGATCCCACTTAATTTAATTCACACATTGGAAGCTTAATCACATTAACTCACATAACCCACAACAACTAATTTCACATAATTAACTCAATCACATAAAAATTAAATTTCATAAAAGCATTTCTCATTCAACATCCACATCAATAAAATAAAATAAGTCACAAATTTTCGGGGTGTTACAGTCATGATCTCCTAAGATCGATCCTTAATCAATAACTAAAAACTAGTTAAGACTAGTGGAATGGAAAATAGACGATGTAGATTTATTCTTTTTGATATCAGTTATTAGTTTCTTAAATATCATCTTTGGTTAAATTTTGGTACTAACATTCTAATGAGTTGAGTCTCATTCTCCACTAATACTATATACTAATAAATTTTCTTTCTATTTTTATAATTTTACCAATCATGCATTAAAACTTATGTGATCCCAACTATCTCTATTTTTATGGGACGGGTGAAGTATATAAAAGGGGGATGGATCTACATTCCATTATATTTTTTCTACCACTTTCTTTCACATTTCTTGAAATTTGTGTCAAGTCGAACCGGAACTTCAAATGAGGGACGGAGGGAGTATTAATATATTAAAAGTTATCCGTAATGGTTTTCTATCCGTCCCAAAAAAATAGTCGTCTTTTTCTATTTTGGTTTGTCCTACAAAAATAGCGCCTATCTATTTTTGGCAAGTCTTTTTATCTCTTATAAGGTGGACCATATTTTCCACTAATAATACTTCAATCACCTTTTCTTTTTATATCTCTCATACTTTACCAATTTTGCATTAAAACTCGTATCATCTCCAAAGTTCTTATTTTAATGGGACGGAGGGAATATATATTTGTGATGAGTTGAATCCCCAACATATTAGATGAAAGAGAAACATCTTAATAATTAAGCTAGACTTCATCTTTACAAAAAGCAGAATCAAAGACAAATATTTCCTAATATAAGTACAACATAAAAAGGTGGAGTAATTTCAAACACAAGTAATTCCTTAGAGCATTAGCAATTGGAGGGCCGATCTCCAGGCCTTAAGATCGGCTCTCCATTGTAGGAGACGAGCCGATGAACGGCCCATCCCTCCTCACTTCATATGCCCGATGAATAGACCTTGGCCGACAATCGGCCTTCCATTGCGGTGATAGGGCCGATCATCGGCCCATACTTTTTTTTATTTTAATTTTTTAAATTTATTTATTCCATATTTTCTGCTATAAATACCCCATCCCATTCTTTCCATTTCCCACGCCAACATCTTTAATCTTCTCTCATTCTCTATAATTTTTCTCTCTCTTGAAGAATATCAATGGCTTCCGGTAGCTCTGACGACGGAGGAACAACTTGATAGCAAGGGAGGACCAACGCCGTTGAGAATCGAACTAGGAGGTGGTCCCTAGGCCAATCCGGCACCATCAGTCGGTTGCCCGTGACCACTCCGCGGCTCACGACTGGTTGTACGTAGATTAGTTTGTCGAGGAGCCACGGTGGGGCGCGACGATATTCCATCGGGGTTTCAGAATGCGAGGAGAGTTATTCTTGCGCATTACCCGGACTTCCAGCAGCGTTGGAATGCTGCCGGCAAGCCCGGATTGTTGCCGCTGCAGAAGTGCACGACTGCAATTAGGTAGTTGGCCTACGGAGGAGCTGCCGACATGTTCGGTGAGTATCTTCACATCGCTGACACGACTGGTCGCGAGTGTCTGAAGAAGTTTTGCAAAGGCGTGATCTAGATTTTCGACCCCTCCTATCTGCGGAAGCCGACCACACAAGATTCCATTTCCTGCTCGATTTGCACAGGAGGGTGCATGACTTTCTGGGATGCTGGGAAGCATAAATTGTATGCATTGGCAGTGGAAGAACTGTCCGATCGCTTGGAGAGGCCAGTTTACTACCGGGTTCAAAAGCATGACCCCAATCATTACTCTGGAAGACGTTGCCAACCAGCGGGTATGGATTTGGCATGTCTACTTCGGTGTGGCTGGTCGAACAATGACCTCAACATTCTGCAGTCCTCGCCTGTCTTCAACGACCAATTCCAAGGAATAAGCCCCTTGGCCGACTTCACCGCCAACGACAACCAGTATCATATGGGGTATTACTTGACCGATGGCATATACCTCACTTGGCCCATTTTTGTAAAGACAATTAGTTGCCCAACTGAGCCGAAGAGGTCTTATTTTTCCCAAGGACAAGAGGCTGCGCGAAAGGATGTGGAGCGAGCTTTTGATTTTCTCCAAGCGCGTTGGGCATTGGTCAAAGGTCCGGCGCATTTCTTCTACAAATGTCATCTCTACCGTTATCGTCTTGCATAACATGATAGTGGAAGATGAAGGTGAACAAGTCGCCAACGTCCCCTAGGAACCCACTGCTGGGCCAAGCCATATGCCAGCGAGTCACACCGTCAGGGTGTTCCTCACAGCTACGCCGACGGTCATCGGGCATTTGTTGACATGCACCAAAAAGACGACATACTCAACTCGAGCACAATATGATTGAAGAAATTTGGGCACGGAGGCGGAGCCACTTATGCTTTATTGTAGTTTTATTTAAGTTTGCATCTCGTTGTACTCCATCTGTCCCAAGGTAGTTGAATCGTATTCCTTTTTTGTTTGTCCCAAGGTAGTTGAATCATTTCATATTTTGGTAAAAACTTTACTCTCTCTCTTACTTTACTCTCTCTTCATCCCTCTTACTTCATTCGCTCTCTTACTTTCCTGTATCCACTTTAACCTTTAACAAATCAATTTCTTCAACCTCGTGCCCAAAAGAAATGCCACAACTACTTTGGGACGGAGGGAGTATCTTTTTTCCAATATTGTAATACAACAAAGATTTGCGTATTATATTATTTTGAATTTTAATTTAATTTATTTGATAACATATTAAATATAGAAGTGCAAAAAAATTAAAACAATGTAGTGATGATGTGGAAATGAAATGGGAAGTGGGATAGGCCCTGTGGGTAAAATGTTGACGTGGAAATAGGTTAGGCCTTTGAGATAGGCCCTACCATTGCTAATGCTTTTATACACAACAATGTACAACCGCTGACACCTGCTCTATAGCTATAGGCATTATGCATGTTGTTAGCAACACATGAATTTTACAGGGTCGGGATCCTTGGTAGTGTGGTAAACTTCACACCATATTGTGCTTCAAACGATGTCTTTTAGAGGAATTTTTCATACGCATCAGTTTATAAAATAAGCAAAACACATCGTACACTAGTGTACCACCCATATGATGCACAAATCTTATATGCATTCATCCTCACAAGAACTTACACTTAAAGAAAGTTTTCATTGCTTTCTACATTAATTTGTTAGGTTTTAATACAAAATCAATGTTTAGTCTATTGATGAATGTGTCTTGATATATCTAAGAGGTTCAACCCCAACTCCATCAATTTTTTTTTATTTTCGATTTACTATATTTTTTTATTTTACTACGCTTACTTTTATTGTATCTTTCTTTTATGCTTTCTATTAGTATGTTCATACTTTTCCTTAGGGTTGTCAATCGGGTCAGTCAAATGGTTTTGGACAACTCTATTTGGATTGCGAGCTAACCAGGCTATAACTTTTTTGGGTTAGAAAATTTTAACTCTAACCCTAAACGTTTGGATTTCTGGTTAGCTCAACGGGCTAATGCGGTGTAAAATATTAATTATGAATATCTTATATAGTATTTATTAATTGTAAAGATTCTATATTTCATATAAATAATATAAAAACATGTCTACATATTAACAAAGTCAACATTATAAATAAAAATATACTCCATATGTCCCATTAAAAATGAAACGTTATCCTTTTTAGGTTGTCCCATTAAAGATGAAACGTTTCCCAAAATATAAATAACTTTATCTCTCCAAGGAGGCGAAGGGTTCCCTCCTCTAGCGGTGCAACATCGGTGGTAATGCCGGTGTCGGTAGAACGGTTACCCCCAATCAGCATTTGGGGACAATGTCTATCGACCCAACATGGACTGGTTGGCTGCTTGAGCAAATGATCCCGTCCCGCCGAGCAATGACTTCTTCATCAACGAATCTTTCTCACTGGAGGATTTAGATATTTCTCCGTATAGGGCGGAGAATCCTCACCCGGCGGGGAGGGGACTGGAAGGAGCGGGCGTAGGGAGAAGGGGAAGAGAGTTACTGACAAGTCGTCATAGGCTGCGGATCAACCCAAGAGGACGTTCTACACTTCGGAGGAGTCCATTGCTCTTGCGAAGAGTTGGGTCTGTATCGTGGAGGACCCCGTAATGCCAAGTAATCAAGCACATGAAGGGTTTGTGGAAATTTATAAGGGAAGGATATGTTTGATCGGATAAAGACCGCCGTCTCGATGACCAATGGCCAGAGTATGGACGACATGAAAGAGTTGTTGTTCCGACAGTTCCCCTAGAACGGGCTTTACCCGATTTTCCAGTATTGGGATACCTTTTTGGTCCTGAAGGAGTCCCCCAAATTCTAGGAGGGGTTGGAGGTGGGCGGCACAAAGCGAACGAAGCTCTGGGTCTCCAACACCTACACCAGTAGCACCAGCGGTAACTCCGTCGACCTCAACGACGATGCCGATCTGGAACCTTCCCCAGTTCCCCGCCCCCGGCGTCCAATAGGCCAGAAAAGGGTAACGCGGTTGTCGAAAGCAGCTTTCAATGGGTCCACGGAAGTCCAATCGAGCTTGGCCGCTTCGGATCTGACCCAAAGCATCAAGATCCAAGTAACGAATCACTTGTTCGACATGGTGTCACTTTGGGCTGAGACAGCCGACCTCGTCGTCAAGAAAGAGTACGCTCTGGTCATATATGTTAGGGTTTAAATCCCCTTGCACAGCGGAAGACTTGTACAAAATAAATAAATCAGACGTAGGATCTATTTGACAGATTATGGAATTAATCTATTCACATGTTAACACAGAATTGCATGCTAAAAAGTAAATAATTCATGCTAAAAGAAAATAAATCCTAAAACATGATTTCTACGGTTTAAAGTTACCGATTTGATTCTCCAAAGAATCGTCGATATGCTCGCGCCTTCTCCTCGATGATCTTCAATACTAGACCACGGATCTTCTAACTGGTTCCCGAACTATATTTCGATATCAGGGTGGGTTGATCTCATCAGAATACTAGAACTCGAATAAAGAAGACAGAAATTCCTCACGGAGGAGGATCTGAAATTTTCATCTCCTACTGCAGAGATGAGAGGGACGAAATTTTCAATGAAAAATAAGTGTGTTTTTTTTCCCTTTATGCTTGGGCCCAGTCAGGGATCTATGGAAGGTTTTGGATATGACCTCCCCCAATTAGCTTTTTACTAATTAAATTGAACCCATAATTTAATATAAGCTTATATTGGAATATTACGAGCAGCCACTACAGAAGTAATATTGACCAGCCCATCCAAATCTGAAATCACAAGTTATCCGGGTTTCCGTTTTGACTTTTATTTCCCTCGCTTAAGATATACATGTCCATTAATTAATTAATGTCTGCTATTGACTTAATTAATTAACATCTTATTAATTCCCGGGGTGGACTTAACAAGAAACACTTATTTATTATTCATGGAATAAATAAATTCCAACTGGCCAGTTTTCCAAATTATAAAACCTTGTTCGAGCTCCTCTTAATGACATTATCAAACGAGACTCACATTGCGCGCGATTCAATATAATAGCAATCCTAGCACATCTAGATATTAATCATCACTACCCAATATATCAAGATTATTGGGTTGCGAAAAACCCGCACCATTTGATAAGTCAAAGTAGTGCATAATAAATATTGTATGTTCAATGCTAACATATATTGATTAAGAAATAAATATTTATCAAGACTCGTCTTTTAGTAAATAGCATAAAGACACGTCTTGTTGTTAGATCCGTTCAGTGCTATACGACACCAATGTCATCTTATTTTAGTAAAGCTTAGAAATATGCGGACTGACATTGCAACCTTTCATGCTAGGTAGTCTAAGCCTATCTAGGTTGTGAAATTCTGCTTTTTCTTTGTTCAGAACTGACCATGTTACCTTAAAGTGGACGTCGCCCACAACCGGTCTACTAAAACAAAGACTTAGACTTTGTTTGCTTCTTATACATTTAAATGTTTGTAAAACATCTTATAAATGCACAAGCAAACACAATATAATAATAATAGTGATTCTATTTGTGCGAAACTACTCGAATAATACTGAATCGGGTTAAAAGTAGATTGTAGAGTTTTTCGTATACAAGCAAGATTCTATTCGTGCTCGAAACATGCTTTTCAGTATACCAAACCTAACAATCTTCCACTTATACTCAAAACATGCTTTTGAGTATACCCACTGCCAAAAACTCTCCCACTTATACTCAAAGCAGGTCTTGGTTCCAGATATATCAAACTACCATAATGTCTTTTGTACGTACTTGATCTTTAATTAATTTCATCTCCATATGTGATTGCTTAGCTTTATGAAGTCGTGTGTCCCTTGAGTTAGCCTTCACTAGAGTAATCCAAAAAATAATACTCATAGGCATACTCAAACTTACGATTAAAGCTATTAGGAAGATACTCCTAAGGTAAACACATGCTTAGAGGATGACTTACTCGATCATTGATTAGTCATATAACTAAGTCAGTGTAACCCTAAGGACATTACATGAATGACGAGTAGACTAGAATATAGCGATTAGTCTTTCTCAAGCACTATGGTATATTCTTTACCCCAATCAAAGTCCTTTGCCATGGTTAATATGATATACACTTGCTTTGCAAAAACAAAGCTAATATCAAACTTCGTACACATCATAGCATATATGAGACAACTATCTCCAAAACTAGTCTCATTATTCTTGATCTCACTAAGTGTCTAATGACACTTGACTAGAGACAAGATAATTCTATCTTGAATGGTAAAAACTTTTTCATGGAATTTCTAATGCTAAAATGTTCCAAGCAATATATAGATATAGGATTCCTAAGAGAATCTAAACATTCTTTCTAGTCATCTTAAAGACTTAGATGCTCAGAATGTAATTAGTTTCTCTTAAATCCTTTATCTTAAACTGGGTAGACAACCAGTTTCCTACGCCAGATGTCAATCTTAGTTGTTTGCAACTTTTGTAGATTTCATCATCGTATAATACCAATAATACCATATTTAATGCACTTTCACCTTCCTTGTGCTTTCAGCACTGCTAAGGGCACAAGTCAAATTCAAAACTTTTGACAAATTTGATGAAGCACATATTCTCTAATTTAGATGCTTGCCTAAGATCATGAAGGCCTTCGTAAGCTTCTAATCATGTGTTTTTTGCCCTTAATTACATACTCATTAGGATGTTCTAAGTAGATGATCTCCTCAAGACTTCTATTAATAGAAAGCTATCTTGACAATCATAATACATACATTCTAATTTATGTAAGTTCTAATAGACAATAGGATTGAACAAATCCTGGCACAACGACAACGAGAAGATTGTTCTCTTTGGGGATAACCCATTGTAATTATCTAGCCTTTTGAGATCCATATTTACACTTGCAAAGATATTAGCTCCCACTGACTGACACAACCTATAGGTAGTATTGCAAATCTTGTAAAACATGTTATCTAGCTTAGATTGTAGTTTGAAATCTATTACCTTTTAAAGGATGAATATCCAAATGAACCGATGTTTCATTGTAGTTAAAGGGATTATGTTCAAGTTAATCTAAGACTGAGACTAGCGACACTCTTAGACCCATGAACTTGTTATGTTCCTAAGGAACGCTCCCACTACAACATGGTTCTCACAATCTTAGGTATTGAAGTTGATTTTATTAGTGCAAAAGTTTTGAATGGTATGACTTCTTGGTAATGTGGAAAATCAGATATCTCTCTCTTTATCTTGAGAGTTATCACATTGTTAGGCTTGTAGTTCCTCTCTTAATCTTCATACAAGAATTCTATCTTTGAAGATTACAAAACTTATAAACTTACATCATTTGGGACAACCTTAAAACATACCTCAGTACTCAACTCCAATTACTTGGACACCTTTCCAACACGTGTTGGAACAACATTACACCTTGAGATGTGCTAGACTAGAGACGCTCTAGTCCACAACCCGTGTTTTGTAAAAGGTACTGATGTTGGTAGTTTCTTTAAGATACAATTCGTTGAATCTAACGTTTATCCCATCAATGATAAAATTTTAATGAGTACAACTCAACACTTAATAAAACTTGTCTTAGAAAGACTTCGATTCCTTCTTACATAACTATCTCATTCTTTAGAAGAATGCTTAGATTCGTCAATGGAGATTAGACTCCCACTACTGATCATAACCCTTTGCTCGTCTCCTTATGGTGTAAACCATTGAGACTTGCTCTTTCTATGTCGCACTTCTATAAGTATTCTGAATCTCTTGAATAATCAAATGATTCTAACTCATAGTGAATCAAACAGACATTCTCAAGTTTCAAGCTATTTAATAAACAAGTTGTTAAAATCTTGATAGTCTAGATCAGTTTGAACAATCGCTTAGTATTTTCTTGGCCTTAAGACTAAGAGCCATAAATACTTTATCATTCATTGTTTAATAAGTTGATGTGTTGGTTAATACTCAATCTTGTTGTATTTATCTTGTTTCAATACCATGATGCCTTAAACATCAATCATAAAATAATAATTGAGCATTAATAGCTCTCACTGCAACAAAAAAACTAATTGGATCAAGATCTCTTACTTAGAAGTTGCATTGTCATGTGAGTTATTGTCCTTCTTTAAAAGAGGTCAACCCAACTTACAAAGCATTTTCACTTCGCTTTTAAACAAACATGATGACAATCCAGGCTCCCCGTTTTTCATATCTAGTCTTTTGTTCAAATGAACTAGGACTTAGGAAAAATGCAGCCTTTATGAATTCGTCATCTATCATGTTACTTTCCTCTAACAGTAATACAACGATTATTATTCTGAATATTTTCTAATTTTCAGTTAAACCTTCTTGTAGTCATTTCTTATTACTTTAGGAGATGACTTGTGTCAGAAACTATTTGAGTGATCAAAAGATCCTCAAAACATTCTGTCACTCTAGGATATTCCAATCGAATCATCTTGACAGATTCTATTGATATACATCTTTCCTCGTCATTAACCAAGACTTGTCGTGCTACTTAAAGGAAAATTGTTTGACCTTATTCCTCAAAGAGCTTGTCAAGTTGATGCGCTTGGATTTTGCACTATTTTAAGGCCATTTTTTGGTCCGTTTTGAGTGCTAAAGTTGCATTACATGTCCATTATTTGCATATTTTATCCATTTTGGTATTTTTGGCGTGTTTTGTGAAAAATGTGCAAAATAGAGCTGAAAAAGGGCATAAAATGTCAAATCTGGAAGTTGAAAATAAAGCGCAACCCAGCAGCCCGCTGGACCCATGCCAGCGGTCGCTGCAACGAGTCCAGAGAGTTCTGGAGCTGTCCAGCAGCCCGCTGGGCCCGGTGGCGCACGACAGCCCGTGTTCAACCAGGGCGTTCTACATGTCATTCTCTTCGTCTTCGAAAGAGCATCGCGGTGGTACCTTGATCATCTCAATGGGAATTATATGGAAAAGGTTATGTCTATTCTACCAAAGTCGCGCAGAGCTATCAAGTGCAGAATTTTAGGCGGAAATTCAAAGAAGGAAAGAAGAATTACCTTCTGAAGCCAAATCTTTTCCTTAACCTATGGGGCACGAAAATTCAATATTTACTATTGTTTGGAGGAAAAGTTTTACCAAATTTAAATCCTTTTCAAGTCAATATATACCTCATAACCTAATTCATAATATTCACCAATTCATAGCCACAAAAGGGGAGCCTTCATGGCTCCTCCTCCAACCCTAATCCTTCATCTAGATCCTCTTTTTTCCATTTAATTCTACAGCATAAATTTGAGAGTTCTTCATTGTGCAAAGGGTTGAAGAAGGAAGCAAGAGATCATCAAAGAGCTACAAGGATTCAACCTTTGGGTTTTATTTACTTTAGCACTTATGTTCATTTTGTTTTCCCTACAATCTATGTTTTTAGCTTATTCAATTATGTGTAACTAAATTCATAGGATTCTAAGGATGTGTTAGTAACGACTTTGGTTATACAATTCTGTTTTGCTATTTAATATCCGTTTTGTTTTTACTTCGTTTCTTCCCTAAGTTGTTGGATAATGCTTCACGTTTGAGTGACACATTCTGTGATGAATTAATATAACTTGCTACATAATCGTGAGAGGAGGTTGGCGAGTTAGATCGTAAGTAGACAATACAATTAGCTTCCCTTAAAACGACACTGTTAATTGAGAGTGATGACTTTTCAAGGGTCTTAAGAGCTTTTGAGAGTTATGGATCTAGGATTGATAACTCTAGTGTTAGTAATCTTCGTGGTGCTGCATGGACAAAACTTATGTGACTCGTTTTCTCGAAGTAATAAGTGTGCTAGGGTATTGTAGTAGGAATTTGTATAACCATAATTGTGAACGCATATCCCTAGAATTCTCTTATCTCTCATATTTTATCTTTGTGAATTACTTGCAATTAGTTGTGTACTTGCTTTATTTATTTGTTTTAATTATTTAAACCCAAAACTCTTGTTTCGTTAGATAGTATATGACGCTTAGTACATGATAGCCAGTTGCAATTATATTCCCCGTGTTCGATATCTCGGTATTGACCTTTAGCTATACTAGATCTACCATGTATACTTGGAGGTATTTTTAGTGCTAATAAAAAGTGCATCAAGTTTTTGGCTCTGTTGCCAGAGAATATTCTTGCTTTAAGCTAATATTATTTAATTTTAATTTTCCTTCTTTTGATTTTTTTTGAGGTACATGAGGAGAGCAAGGAGAACAACAACGAAGGTGTTCCAATATTACTTTAATTTTTTTATGTTTAGATTTTTGTTTTCGTTATTCTTAAATATATATATATATATATAGGGATGTATTCATTTCCTTTTCCTATATTTCCTCCTTTTTCCTTTTTAATCTCAACCAACCCTTAAATACGTTAATCGGATGGTTGAAAAAATTGCTGATTCCATTTAAATTTAATTAAGTGAAAATCGATTAAGGGTAGATTTGGTAGAGATTTACTTGTTAGTTATGGAAATTCCATGATTCTCTCATTGGCAAATATTACGGTTTTTTTACTTCTCTCCCCTCAAAGAAGGACGACACGGCGCAGGCGTATATGATTATGCATCGCTAGTTTTTTGCAAGGTTTCAATTATCACACATCTCAATTCTATTGTTAATCAGTCCTCGGCAGTCAGAGGTTGGTCTTAATCAATGGAAGAAGGTAAATTACGAATCAGCCTGACTTTGTTTATGCTTCGGATGCTTCAGTACAAGTTGTAGCAGTTTGATTATCTGATTTTTAATCACCAATTAAAGCGTCTTTTGTGTTGCCATGGTATAACATTACTGCTTGCTGTCAAAACTTTGTCCATGGATTCGCTTGCGTCATATGTACAGTATTATGTTGAAACGAAGCATGTAATGCACATATTGACGAAATGTAATGAACTTAGTTACCTATATAATGCATCATTCGTGAGCGGCAATGTTGCCGGTAAAATGATTTTGTCGGGTTTGCGATTTGTGGCGCACGTAGCTTGTTTCCCCTAAGGGTTTGATAAACCTAGGGGCTAGGGTGTAGTATGTAACCATTAATAACAATGTTTAACAAATCTTTGTGTTTGACGTACAACTATTTTACGTAAGCTCTTAAAAGTAATGCATAAACGGAATATGCGTAATGCTCTATTCCGTATCTATGATGCATTATTTAGAAGTGCCATTGCATTACACACCACGATTGTTGCATTATTTTTATAAAATACACAAACAACTATTGTAATGCATAATCGAACACGAATACTTACATTATATGCATATATGATGCATATACAATTGAGGCGTACTATATATACGTTATAAATTAGTAGGTGTGCAATAAACGAATGCATTATTTAGTGGAGGCGATAGCATTACGCACAACGATTGTTGCTTTATTTGTGTAATATAAACAAACAAAGTTTTGTAATGCATAATCTAATACGAATACTTACATTATAAGCACATATGACACACATAAAATAAAGGCGTCCGGCATACGGGGCTTAATTTATTAGGTGTATAATTAAAATTCATTATTTAGTGTTGCCATTGCATTGCGCACTAGGATTAGTGCATTATTTGGCATGTGTTAAGCATTACGAGAGTTAATTGGCCACCTTTACATTCCAAAAAAATATTACAAACAAGACAAATAACATAGTACACCAATTACACAAAAAGTATTTGCATTCGTCTGATTAAAAAGAACGCAGTTACGGTTCGGCTGAATGTTCACATGATCAAAACCAGAAAGCGTCTTCGCAAAAACATTGTTCAGTGCATACGGGGCTTAATTTATTAGGTGTATAATTAAAATTCATTATTTAGTGTTGCCATTGCATTGTTCACCAGGTTTAGTGCATTATTTGGCATGTGTTAAGCATTACGAGAATTAATTTGCCACCTTTACATTCCAAAAAAAAAATTACAAACAGACAAATAACATAGTACACCAATTACACAAAAAGTATTTGCATTCGTCTGAGTAAAAAGAACGCAGTTACGGTTCGGCTGAATGTTCACATGATCAAAACCAGAAAGCGTCTTCGCAAAAACATTGTTCAGTGTATTCAAGGTTGTTAAAATGTACAACGTGCTAAGTCTTCCAACAAAAACCATAAACCATCAAGCACTACAACCCATAATTATCTACCCAATATTCGAAATTGAAATGTGCAGGTTTATCTCTCCAGAACTTGGTTGCCTTTTTTTGGTTTGCGGCAGCGCGGACATTGTGAGGACAAGTCAGTAGCGCCCTTGTGAACTTGATTCGAAATATTTATAGACTTTTGCTTCCCTTCGCGCTCAGTCCGCATTCCCAATCTTTCTCCTTCTCTCCAAAATATGTTTCCAAGTGGCGCATGACATACACACCATTCTCTGTTATGGACAGGTTGTTCCGCCATGGCATTGCAACTACATGTGTAGTGCATTTTCGGATCACATCAGCCAGCCTAGAGTCGTGGCACTTATCTATTGCGTCAGCCATGAATTTCCGCTAAAACATAAAGACATAATTGTACCGCATCAACAAAATATGTTTGTATGCTTAAAATGCGAAAAAAAGTGGTCCCATTACATACTAGCATAGATGGCGTGTCCCCATATTTTTCGCCGAACGACGCGTGCGACTCTGTGAGGGTGTGGTCAATAATGTTCATCTTGCCATCTGGCACATCGAAGCAGACCACATATTGATGTGTCTTAGGGCCTAGGGCCTATCTCGGCTAACCTCTCCCTAAATCGAAGCAGACCACATATTGATGTTTAGGCTGACCATGACTACCAGAGGTCCTAGGGCCTATCTCAGCTAACCTCTCCCTAAATCTTTTTGCTAGCGCCACGGGAATAATGTCGTCGACAACACTGTCTATGTCAACTCTAAGCTGGTTATCTGAAATGGACCAAAAAACACTTCATTAACTGAATTTGATTAGTGCTTCATATGTATAGCACAATATATGATGCTAAAGTCATAAAAAAGAATGGCTTCAACTTAACCACGACAGCTAAGACTGGCAATAATGCTTAAAATACTGACTACAATGCATAAATCATGTTAAATAATGCACAGTGTTTGTTCAATAATGCACATTCAATTTCTTGTAAACATAATGCAGCACATCACAGAAGACACTACTTACACATCTAAACTGCAACAAAACCTGAAATGTTAACAGCAATACAATGCATAGATAATGATACAACCAACACTCCATGTTAACAGCAATATAATGCATAGATAATGATACATAATGCACTCTATGCCCTAAAAAATGCACCACGTCACCTTAAATATTTTATTCTCTAGCACAGTTACTACAAACAACACACAAACATGGGAATACCATTATACACAATAAACTAATCCTTTACTGAAAAGCACAAGATGCAACGGCAATATACCTGCATCATGTGATGCTTGGGAGCGCGGACGACCTCTTTTCGGCATTTTTAACCTGGCAAACAACAGAAACACAAGAGACCTAAATCCATCCCTAGTTAACATAACACAATTTCTACGTCAAGCTAATCAGTGACAACCCTAGTCGAACAACTACTTTCAGAGATTTCTGCGCCTTGGCGCATTCACAGATTCAATTTTACAAACATGGGTCTGCAAAATCGCTAATCGATGTTCTGAGTAGATGTGGAAACATACCTAGTAGAAACGCCTAAATCACTGTGGAAACATACCTAGTCGAAACGAATCGGTGTTCTCAGTGATAGCTATTCCCTCCGAAATTTGGTCGACAAAATCCCCAATCTTCAGACGCGGCGCTTGGAGGGAGCTTTCTAGGGTTTAGGTTGTGGAGAGAGTGGAAGGAGTTTCATGGGTTGGAAGAATAATGAATGAAGAAAGAAGAATAGTGGGATCGTTTCAAATCCCCCGAAAAATAGCTCATTCCAAAAATTGTGGTCGGTTCATATGCGGCCAAAAATTGTCTAGATTACCCATTATAAAGCTATTAATGCATTATACATGTTCTATAATGCACACGGGAAAGGAAAAGGATGATTAGAATAATTCTGATCCGTTGATTTGCTTATATCTAACGCGACTTATTACGAAGGAAAAATGATTTTTGTAGGTCTTCTCTTCCTGGGAAGGGAATGAGAAGTCATTTCTCTCACACACACCCCGGTGCCTGCTCAAGTTTAGGAGTGTCTATGGTTTTGGAGTGGGGATTTGTCTTGACTACCTTGAATTATTTTCTAGTTAAATTTGGAATAAAGACAAATGAGAGCAAATGACTTTAGGTGTTTTAAAATAAATAAAACTGCTATGTTTTTACTCAAATTGCAAACAATCTTGTGCATGACTTTTGAACTTTCCTTCAGATGGGAATCTGGACCAAAAACCCATTTGATGGCGTCTGGGCTCCCTATTGGTATAAGAATGTCGCATAAGTCAACAAGTTTGAGCTACCGAATGAGTATCCCTCTGTAAGTGATAGAGCACCTGCATGTGTTTGCTTTTTTATGCACGAGTTACATTTTTGCTAGATTTTTTGCTCAATGAGCAGTATTTGAACAAATAGATAGAGTTAGAACAATATTTTCAATTTGAAATAACTTTGCAAAGTTTATGGCACCATTCTGGTAAAAGGCACTGATATGTTACAAATGCTGCTGAATCCATTAATGGATTATTGAACACTTATGGTTAGAGACTAATTATTGATCTCTCAATTTCTTTTCAGCCATTTCCCATCGTCTATGTACAACTTGCTGGAGCAAAGTTTACCTTTGTACAACTTGCTTAGGTGCTATCTTAGGGGATCATCAAACTGTGCCCAACTGAACTCCCTGTTTCTACGAATGAGAAGTTGCTTGTTTGGGTCGGTGATCAGATTATGCCTCGTGAAAGTGCAAAAGTATGATACTTGTTAATGTTTGAGATTTATAGCATTGCTAGATTCTCTCTCATTGTTACTAAATCTCATTTATTTATGTGTCTGAAATTAACAGTGTATGAGTTGCTTTCTGTTTTCTACTCCGAAGTCAAAATTCATATTTATTGCTGGTCTGACTAAAGAGAATGCAACCCTTAATGAGTATCCTTTTTTCCTTCTTGTGGATGCTTTAGGTTTCAGTATTTGACTCAATTGTCCAAGGTGGAGATGGAGTTTGGGAGGGTCTTCGAATTTATAACGGCAAAGTATTCAAATTGGAGGAGCATTTAGACAGGTGAATACACAAGATATAACAAAGTGTTATACTCTTAGCCTCTCTTGGATGGTTGTTGAATCCAATTTATCTAATCAAGATTTCATCAGTGATGGTTTGGTTTTGGAAATGGTTTTGATATAGACTAGTAGAAAACAAGGTCCATGTAGTGCACCAAAACAAGTTGAGTTGATTTTTCTGAACATGAACTAATGCAGTACTCTTAAAATTTTAATTTAAGAAAAATTGGCGTCTTCTTAACATCTCTTATGGTTTGGAAAATTTTTCACAGAAGAGTTATTAAATTATGCTTGAGTTTTGCTTATTATATACTTGTGCCTGTGTCTGCTATGTATGACAATGTATTTGGTTCTCTTTGTCCAGGTTGTTTGATTCTGCGAAAGCGCTGGCTTTAGTAATGTACCAACTCGTGAGCAGGTTAGCCAAAGTCCTTTATTCATTACTTTAATCGTCGCAATGGAGATATGAACTTGCTACATGGATTATATAAGATGGCACCTACTTTGATAGAATAGTGCTTGGATTCACCTATTAATGCCTTGGTTCTATGTGAAACTTGTTGCAGGTGAAGGAAGCAATTTTCAAAACTTTGATAAGAAATGAAATGTTTAATGATGCGCATGTCAGGTTGACTCTGACTCGTGGCAAGAAGGTTTGTCACCCTAGCCATTTATTTTGTTTGTTTTTAATGATATGAATTCTAACTATTAGTTCTGGGCAAATACTTTTTTGAATAGAAATTTCCTGCTACTGATATGTCTCAGTAGTTAAGTCAGAAGTTGATCAATCCATCAAGAAATGATAAAGCTTAAACATTATGCTAACCAGCATCCGGATTGGCAAAATCCTGAATTCTGTATGGGCGGAGATGGAAATTTTTATCGTCTGTCCCCTAATTCTTTGTTTCCGACCCCTTGAATCCATAAGAACAAATAACTGAAAGTGAAATGCATTTCCAAAATCAAAGTAAATGATCTTTTATTGGACAGACATGGAATATGAAAAACTTATTAATGGTTAGTAGGTGATCAAAGCCGGAAGATATCTCATATATATATACATGAGTGCATACACAAAGTTTAGCATAAGTGTCTGTCATTGCAACATAATAAGTTGAGTATGATCCATCTAGACTTCTAAATGAGAGTGAAAGAAGTGAAAGGTTCATTATTTTATACTTACTATTATTCCCCTTCATTGGGAGCTTCTTCACATAGTTACTTTAATTGAGGAGGTGATAGTTTTTACATTCATTATAGGAAATGGAATCTTCTGATACATCCTAAGAGGATAATGGAATTGATGATTTTGGGACTCAGTGGTGGTAAATTCTGGTTCATAGCTTGTTGGTGACAGCATGTAGAGTGTCCGCTTAAATCTGTGAAAGCATCAGTGTAGGAAGTTTCCTTGTGTATAATAAGCAAGTGGAACTTCTCTCCAAGGAAACAGAAAATCACAACCTAATTTTCACATGGAAATATTTTGAGTTGCACAATCCCTGGTTAACAAATAAGCGTCGTGTTAGGTTACCCTTCTACCATAATAACCATTTATATTTTCTGATATCGTATTTAAGATTTCTACTGATGTTTCAGCAACTTTCTTTATAAATTGATCAGCTGATATTTAAGATTTCCTGATCATTCATTTATCTATTTCGTAGGTCACTTCTGGAATGAGCCCATCTTTCAACCAATATGGATGTACTTTGATTGGTAAGATGCAATGTGTTTAAAACAATGTTAAATAAGCTAGAAATCTGACAATGTGATTATGGCTGCTATATATTATGTATTCAGATTTTATATGCAAAAATGTTTTAAACATCACAAATCACCTTTAAATTAAGACAGTTTAAATCTCTTTCTTTTGCAGTGCTTGCTGAATGGAAGCCACCAGTATATGACAATGAAAAGGGTATAGTTTTGGTGACGGCTACCACACGCCGTAATTCACCCAATGTAAGATCTTTGCTGTACACGTTCCCACTATTTCTCTTATTTCACATAATTGCTTTGTTGTTAGTTCCATGTAGTTCTTTTCTCCTGCTCTTCACTTGAGCATATCATCCAAATCCAACATGAGAGTATCAACAAAATATTATGTATTGTGTAAATTGTTATCCCAGTTATTATGATATTACTTCACAGCAATCTATTGAGCATGCTTTGAATATTAGTTATATTTTATATTATGTGGTTTTCACCTTATATATAATATGATCACCTGAGCTGCTTAATTAGCTGCAAATGCTTGCCTGAGTTTTGCTTATTATGTACTCCCTCCGTCCACCATTTAAAGAGCCATTTTGACTTGGCACGGGTTTTAAGAAATTGTTTAACTTTGTGAAGAAAAGTAAAGGGAGAAAATGAGTGGAATGTGGGACCCATTTAAAGTATTAGTTTTATATTGGATTGTGAGTGTAGAAAGTTGGTGGGATGTGGGATCCACATACTAAAAGTGGAATAAAGTAAAGGGTTCTATAAATCGTGGACAAACCAAAATGGCAAAAGGGTTTTTTAAATCGTGGACGGAGGGAGTATTGGATTTGAGTTATGATTCTACTTTCTAGCTATTTTACATAAGAAAGCTTGTATGAACTCGGAAATCATAATACACCACTTGAATCATAAATCAGGAGATTAACAATTGCTAATTCACTACTGACTATTACTGTAATCTGATGGTGTTAATTTTGTGGTTTAATTTGGGCATTTGAATGTTTAATGTTCTCTGTGGTTCCAACAGATGAAACCGCGTAGTCACCCTTGATGTGATCATTACTCATATGTTTGTGTTTAGCTAATACTACAATACAATGCTTTGACGAGCGGCTGATATTTTATTTTGCAGAATTTGGATTCGAAAATCCACCACAACAATCTGCTTAACAATATTCTTGCCAAGGTCGGTCATATGCAAAATTCAGTTAATTTGTATCTGGCAGTTCTCAAAAGAATATTAAAGACATTACAAATTTTATGATGTGCTGAAGATATAAAGTTTGAATAATGTCCTCTGTTATAGCTTAAGTATGTGGATGAGATGGCAATTAAATGGTATAGCTTGGCGGATGAATGTTCTGTTTTTAAATTTCTTTACCACTTACTTATTTAATATGTCCACGAGCAAGGTCTTAACACAAAATAATTTGCCTGTATGTAAGTAGGCATGTTCAAGATAGTAGATTAAATATCAATGTCACTTCTTTCTAAACAGCCGGATCTTTTATATCAGGTGGCCGTTTAACATTATGCTGGTCCAATTCGTCTTTAGCTTCACTTGGCATATCTTAAACTTGTGCAGATAGAAGGGAATAATGCACATGCTGATGATGCCATCATGCTTGATAAAGATGGATATGTATCAGAAACAAATGCAACAAACATTGTAAGTTCATTCACTTGACCAAAAATCTACAATCTCCCACATCCCTTTCAGCTGCATGATTTTCCAATTGATAAGCTAGAGCTGTTTGAAGTTTCATCAAGTGGAGAAAGCTGAAGCTGCAAACTAGATATATATTAATTCTTGTCAAAATCTATTTCCAGAATCCCACTATAAATAGTTTAATTGATGAATTGTTTGTTTTTCTTGTTGTTTTTTTATCTTATACTCTAGGGGTATTCGATTTGTAATGTTAATATTCGTTTCTCTAATATGTTGACATTTTCAAATGCAATATATTACTAGATTGAGATTGAGAGGTAAGATGAGGGAATTGGTGAATTTGTGTTACCTTGTACAGTTGTACTGTATTATCTTATCTATCTTTTAAGGGGAGTTTGGGTTGGATTAAATGGTTCCTGTTTTTTGTATTTTACATTTAAGGTTAGTGCTAATATTAAATGATTTAATCTTTTGATATTGCCATACTGCAGTTTTTGGTGAAGAAAGGCTGTGTAGCTACTCCCTACAGTGATTATTGTCTTCCTGGTGTAACTCGTGCTACTGTAAGATTCACAATATTCTGTTCCAAAGAATTGCACATATTTCTGTGATATTCTTTATGATAAACCTTTCTCCATAGGTTATGGACCTTGCGGTGAATGAGAACTTAGTTATGGTTGAGCGACGTATAGGTTTGTCAGAGTTCCATACAGCAGATGAGGTCTGTTTTTTGTAATCCCATAAAGAGTTCAATAAGGATGAACTTATTAAGAGCCATTGCATTCTAAAGTTTTCTACGTAATTTATTTTTGTAATTCAAATATATTGAAGTTGGCAGCTTTGTTGCAGGTCTTCACAACAGGAACCATGGGAGAGCTCAGTCCAGTAAGTTATATTCTCCGATATCTCATGCTTCGTAATATTGTGATTAATGTTGGATAATCTTATCACTTCTTTGAGAAGTCTTTGTTCCCTTATTTTCTTCTAGTCCTAAATATCCAGGATGTGCATTTTTGTAGATTCTAGGTACTAAGAGAAAACATATTACTTGTGCACTTATTGGCCTTAAATTCCTGCCATAGCATCGGTACATTTTTGCTAGGAATATTAGTATCCCACATCGGTGGTTAGACATAGTCTAGCTTAGTCTCTTGTACTATATATATATGTGGCCTATGTGAGTAATGAGATACACCTACTACTCTTCTCTACTATGTATCTATACTTCTCATCATATATCTATATTTTATTATTCTACAATTGTTTTTTGCACTTCTCTTCTAACTCTTATATGCCTCGTAATGACAAAGAACGGTTGATGTGGATAAGATTTAGAGTTTGACTGATCATAGCTCCTTGCATAAGCATGACTCTTAGAGAAATGAAGCGAATGGAGATGAATAGTATTGACTGAACTCAAATAAATTGGAATACAGAGTAGATATTGAAAAACAATCCTCTTACGAGGCTATATGGTAAATTACCGTCCTTAAACTAAACTCAAGATTCAACATCACTGTCAAACCTCAACGCACTTATTTATTGAACTCTCGAAATATTTAGATAGACTTCTAGAGTTCCAACCTTTAAAGATGACTTGTAGGCTTTTAATCATTTAAGATAGACTTATGATAGACTTATGGACTTCTAGCCTTCTATCTCTTGATGTGTATCACTGGCCTTGGAATAAGCTGTTTAAGATCTTATAACCTTCAGAAAAATGCCTGGAAAATTATCACTTAAAGAGCTTATATAAAAATAAGTTCCTCAACTCTGACTTAGTTGTTTGTACTTACAAGGAACAATCTATCTACAAATATAATTCACTGTGATTGCACTTTCATTTTCATCTCTTCCATTTTTCCTCTCCAACTGATAATTCTCCCACTAGCTTATAAGTTTATTTATCCAAACACTTTCACAGTTTATAAGGTTTTAAGACATTACATCCTATAAGCTCTTGAAACCTCTCTAAATAAGTTTAGCCAGAGTACCCCCCTTAATGCATTGCTTCAACCTTATTAGGTCCTTAAAGTTGATGGACGTACAGTTGGAGATGGTATGGTGGGACCCGTGACGCGAAGATTGCAAAATGTGTATACAAAATTGAACTCAGAATCAGGAGTGCCTATACCGGGTTATATACATAACTGAGACTATATATCAAGGAGGTAACTTCTACTTCACAGAGCCTTTATATTTAGATATCCCTAATTGTTCAAACCAATATTATTTTATAAATTATAGTAGTAAGTGAATTATGACTTGAACCACGGCAATGCAATTGATTTCTATCTGCTGTTACATTTTTTTTTTGTTGACCATGCTTCTCAGGGAAAAAGAACCACTTATTTGTTTGACATTGTGCAATGGAAAAAGAACCACTTCTTTGTTTGACATTGTGTGTGTAACAAGGTGAAGGCAGACCAGAACAGCTTCAGTTAATTCTCACTAGGATTTTGGAATTGCGATTTTAGTAATATGGAATGGAATGGCATGCCTGCAAATAAAGTGTATCTCCTAGCAAAAACACAATTGAACTGAGCTATGTATTGGCATGGAAACATTCTAGAATCGCCACATCATGACATTTTCTCTGTACTACTCCTATTCTCCCTTCCTAGCTTCTTTTCCTGTTTTCTTATCAATGTCTTTGCCCACTTCACGCTCAAATTTGTATGAAAGAACTTACATGAAACTCTTTTAATTATATTCGACAGTTTCGTTAAAGAAATGAGGAAAAGAGACACCACAAATTTTGAAGTATTGTTATATAAAATTATATTTTATCTCACCACTTGACACACAAAATAACATCTCCTCAAATCCCCATCTCCTAAAATCCCGTGTCATAGCTCTCAAGTGTGACATCTACTATGGGACGGAGGGAGTATATAACTACAAAAATAACTTTAAATTTTATGTTGAATATACAAATTATATATTAAATTTTTATAATATAATAATAGATAAATAAATTAGAAACTTTAAATTCACTAAAAATTATATAAATTTCTAAAACATTCTTTAAATTTTTCCGAAATATGTTTATACTTCATTTTGCACAAATCTCAAATATTAATATTTGTTCATGTTTATGTTTGAATTTAAGCATATATCTCAAATTATGAAATTTATCATAATTAAATGTTTTACATTTTATAAATATAACTAATTTTCATCATTATTTACTGGATTGATCGCATGTTAATTTTATTTAACCCGTTGGGCTACCTGAAACCCGAGATTTTAGGATTAAGGTTGAACTTTTATAACCCAAAAAAAATCACAACCCGATTGACCCGCACCCGATTGACCCAAAACTCGATAGGGTTAGCCCGAAACCCGCTGGGCTGACCCGATTGACATCCCTTGATGCATGGTCATGATCTCATTACCGGGACGGACACACCTTGGAACATGGGGGGTCCTTGAGACCCCCAACTATTTTCAGTATGGGATATTGGCCCTTAATATTATGGAATTTTCAAAAAGTTGGATTTTTCCCATGAACTTTCATCTAGGCAAATAATATTATGAACTTTATCTGAGTTTGTTATTTTCATCGGCGAAAAAATTTCGGCAAATAATATCATGACACATATTTTTTTTCTTAATTTCTCGACAACAACTTCGAGAGTTTCAAGTTCTTCAATCTTTGTGAATAGTTTTTCATGAAGCACACCCTCCAAAATTGTTCATCAATTCATTACTATAGTCAGAATTTTTTCGCCTGTGGGAAATAACATACTCAGATAAAGTTTGTGATATTATTCGTTAAGTTGAAAGTTCGTGGGAAAAAACTAACCTTTTGAATCCATGATATTAGGGGCCAATATCCTTTTCAATAGTACTATATATTGTATATTCATACTATGATAAACAATACTCCTTCCGTCCCATTAAAGATGACCCACTCTCAACCAAGATGACCCATTACTGAAAATGGAAACACATCTCTCTATATTTTATTCATTCTCTCTTACTTTACTCTCTACACTCAAAACACAAAATAAAGTTGCATAAATTTCCGTCCCGCCTAAGGAAGGGGCCATCTTCCTTGGGACAGAGGAAGTACTTTAAAATTCCGTCCCGCCTAAGGAAGGGGCCATCTTCCTTGGGACGGAGCATGGGCGGACCCATATAGAAATAGGGTAGGGCTAAAGCCCTTAATAAAAATATTTTTTAAACTATTTTCTTCTATAAATTTTTAAAATGTATTCAAATTTAATGTAAATCATTATATAAAAGCCCTTATAAATGATCTAAAACATCAAAAATATAACTTTAGAACAAAATTTAGAAATCACAGCCCCCAATCATATTTTTTTCTGCGTCCGCCCCTGAGTGCAGGTGGTTTGCAACCACAGATCAGGTGTTCAGATCCCGCTACAAGCGTGCTTTGCTTGATTTTAGTTGGTTGATTTTGTATAGCTATTAAAGATTGTTTTCTTCGCACCAAATTTATTATATATAGGGGTTATTAATATGACAACCCACTTTATTGTAACATCGTACTATCATTTTAGGTCGTTAGATTTGAAGATCGTGTGATTCTCAAGCTGCCATGTGGCAACCTATTTTAATTAAATTGGAACATAATAAAACGCTGAAGGGCAAAATCGACATTCTCCTATTTTTAGTCTGTTACCAGATTGCAGTGTTACTAAATTAATATTGCAGTGTTAATATATGAATATTGCAGTGTTACGCTCCTGTATCATTCGTAATACTCCATCTGTCTCACAATAAGAGTCACATTTTGTCATTTTGGTTCATCCCACAATAAGAGTCACATTTCACGTTTTACCATAAATAGTAAGTAGGTCTCACGTTCCACTAACTCACTTTACTCACATTTTATTACAAAACCAATATAAAAAAATAGGCATCATATTCTACTAACTTTTATAACCCACTATTCTTTACTTTTCTTAAAACCTGTGCCCATAAAAAGAGTGACTCCTATTATGGGACGGAGAGAGAAGTTTTTTACCCTACCAGATTGCAGTTTTACTCTATGAATATTGCAGTGTTACGCTCCTGCATCATTCGTAATAGTTTTTTGTCTGACCATATTGCAGTGTTACCAAGTAGTATTTGCAGTTTACATATTACTTTATTGTACTTGTTCCTGATATAGTTTATTCAAGCGATTTCAGAATTGTTCTCGCAGTATTGCTGATTATAGCTTTGTGGTCTGCAGTCTTCCTTCAATTTCAGGAATGCGCCTAAAATGTGGGATATGTCAATACCGTTTCCGATTTAAATTTTTGGGAATTGACTAAATTACCCACTCCTTCAATTGGTGTCACTCTAATATGGTGTCACCTAATGCTCCCCTATTAATTCATTACTATCAATTATTTATATTTTCTTATGGCTAAATTTATTTATTTATCTATCTTGTAATTAGATAATTTTTTTTATTCTCATAGTTAATTTATTGCTTAGTTGTTAATTTATTTATGTTTCTTTTCTTTCTCACACTAGTAATGTTAATAGTTTTATTTATTTTCCTATTTGTATAAATGTTACTATTATTGTAAGATCACGGAGTAATGGTATTTATAATCTAAGATAATATGAAATTCTTCAGCCCCATAAAAATGCATATATGCTATTAGTAAATTTAATTTTAAAGTTATGTTTTTATTTAACAAAAAAAAATTTTCATAAATTATTTTGACACCGACAATATAGATGTATATTTTTAGTTTATATTGCTCATTTTCAAATAATTTATGTCTTATTATTCGTTTCTATTTCAGATATGTAATGTTCAAGTCGGAATTGTTTTTGCCGTAGTTAACACTAAAAATATGTAACAATTATTAGCAGTAATAAGGACCCCATCATTAAAATCATGCGTCCGCCACTGTCTCCTAAAATCGATCCTTAATCAATACATAAAAACTAATTAAGACTACTGGATTGGAAACTAGATGATGTTGATTTATTCTTTTATGTAAAATCATGAACTTTTAAAATAGTTTGATTTTTCCAGTGAACTTTAAATGTTGCATGAAAAGTCATGAACTTTACCGGACTGTGTAAATTTACCATCCGACCCGACCTGGTAGATTTCCGACACAAACTTATCCTACATGGCGCACCGGAGGCGTGACTTGGCAGCTCCATTAATTCTGATTGTCTCTCTTCTATCTTTGCAAACCTGACCCCAGACTTATAAAAAATATACAAGTAGTACAAATGAAAACATACAAATCGAAATTTACAAATCGAATTTAGTGTACAAATCCATAAACATACAAATCTAATCAGGATAAAAGTAGCATTAATTCCATAATTCGAATTGAACCCTAAATTTGTCATTTGCCAAGTCACGTTTCCGGTGCGCCACGTAGGATAAGTTTGTGTCGAAAATCTATCTGGTCGGGTCGGATAGGAAATTTACACAGTCCGATAAATTTCATGACTTTTCATGCAACATTTAAAGTTCACGGGAAAAATCCAACTATTTTAAAAGTTCATGACTTTAATTTACATGCAATTTGTTCTTATTATAAATATCAGTTAGTAGTTTCTAGAATATCAGTTTTGGGGTATTATTAAAAAAATATATAGAAAACATTGTTGATTATTAGTAATTAATTTTATTTTTTGTTTAATTAGAATAATATTTCAAACTTTGATTTTTATATAAATTTTTAATTTAAAATATTTAATCGTAGAACGTATATTAAATTAAATGTAGTTTTATGAGAATTTATATATCATGCGTTGTAAATTGTAGTAATAAAAAATACTTGTGAATTAATTTGTTCACTTATGTTGTTAGTGTTAAAAAATACAAATAACTTTTATTAAAATATAGTATTAAATGTTTTAATCGATATTGTTTTTTCAGAGACATATATGTTTTGCATTGACTGATCATCTCAATAATACTAGATAATATCTATTTTACTTTTGAGATGGAAAAAGGCATCGACATTTCGACAATAAAACTATTATCAAATAAAATTAAAGGAAAATAAATAAAATGCTCCAACGACACATTGCACAAGTAAAAGTAAGATTCTTTGGATCTTGATATCGAATGGGATGAGATTGATTCTCATTTTAGATTTCATTTGATCACACTCACATGGATGTCATATAAGGGGAACACTACGATGACACCATAGTTAGAGTGACAACCTGATAAGTCGAGTTTTGTGCCTTGGTTACTGGTCAGTTTACTATGCTTAAACAAATAATATGCGCAATTTAGTCGCTAAGTGTGCAGGAAGAGAGTCTAGACTTGTGTAAGGGGAGTTGTAGGCAAATCAAGTGGAAAACAAGTAAAAAAAGTGCAAACTGATCAGTAGACCATAGGGAGACTAGATAGAAGATTTTGAAGGGGTAAAATTGTCAATGCAAGAGAAGGATAACCCAGGGATTTGGGCCACACCGACCTATAAATAGGGGGCTTAACATGAAGATAAAGAGCTTCGGAAAATCACTCTTTAAGCCTCATTTTTTTCCGTTCACCACCTTTCCAGCTGTAGGGGAAGTTCACCCATGCCAGTGCCGTTCCAACAATCGTAGCTAGTCTGAAACAGTTTCATCGCTCTTATGAGCATAAACAATCTTATTTTCTCTTTTGAATTTCCATTTCAGTTTTTGGAGCTTTCTACTGTTTAGTTTTTCGATTTCCTTAGTTAAATCTCGTGGTAGATTTCGTATCGTTGTTGGATTCGTTGTTGATTTTGTTTTGTTGCTTTGAATCGTGGATCTTGATCTAGTTTTAAGATATAAAGTTTTTTGTTTGGTTTATCTTGTGTTGATCTTAGCTTAGATTTTAGTGCTTGTTTTAGTTATGCCTAGTTCAAGGTAGATCTGATGGTTCTTGAGTGTTTTGCATGTTTTAATCGGACATAGCAACAAGACAATGCATGGTTTCAGTTATGTTCTATTTTCGTTGCATCTTGTCTGTTGACCAGTTTACGTAAATCTCAGTTTATTTCGTTTCCGTTCTTGTTTCAAGTTAGATCTTACATTTATAATTTCGGGCTTTAATATTCATCCATGGAAGTTGTTGATTTATGTTAGTTTTGCTTGGTGAGGAAGAATATGTCAGCATCAAAGAGTGGGACCAAAATTTGCTTTATGCTTTTGTACCTTCTACTTTTCAGCATTTCTACACCTAGGTAGTTAGTTAGGATCTATGGTCGTTGGTTGCTTTTACCTTTTGTCTATTCTAATTTTGGTAAGTTTCATCTTGCAGTTTCATTTCAGGTGCACACTTGTAGTCGAGTTCCTCATATTCACACACTCCATTTCATGACATGTTGCATTTTGAGGCACACCCGACCTCCTGGTTAATTTAGGTATAGATCCTGTTTTCGTTTTAGTCCACCCTAGTTAGTTCAACCCACATAAAGCGTGGCAGCAAGCCAACCCTTTCTGAATCAGAAGTGTATCATGTCCTCTCCATCTTTGTGGGATCGATCCTTACTCCGCTATACTAGTTAGTAGAAGTGGGTTGAAGGTTTGATACGAAGTTTTAGGGACAACGACAAGACTAGATCTGGGTCCCCTCTTGGCCAGTTGACACACGACGCATAGTCTATTACACTTTTAAACCTTAACCAAGAGCTATCACAACCTACCACCGTTAATAGCCATTCGATCTCTTAATTACCCTTACAATCAATATTTTCGTCATAACCAAGCAATGCGTACTCTAATTCTACAAAACAATTTCATCCATCCATTTAATAGATCTGATGGCTATAAATGGTGGTAGGTTGTCACCTTCATTTGGGTTGTCATTTTAATATAAATATGCCATGTAATAATATATCCTTAAAAGGAAACTGTGGAGATATTTTTATTGCTCTCTCTATCCACGAAATAATGTTCAAAAGGACTATTTTGGGATGTACACAATTTAATGTTTTACTTACATTTTTTCATTTTAGGTAGTGAATCTCACACTCCACTAAATTCTTACACTTACATTCTACTATAAAACTAATATTACATTCGTCTCATAAAAATAGAGACTCTTTCCATTTTGATCCCTCCCAAAAAATAGTCCACTTCTATATTTGGTAATTTCTTTTCCTCTAATGAGGTGAGTCTTATTCTCTATGAACATACTTTAATAACTTTTTCTTTCCGTCTCTTGTATTTTTACCAATCATGCATTAAAATACGCATCGTCACAAATATCTCTATTTTTATGGGACAGATGGAGTATATAAAAGTGAGACCTACATTTCACTCAACTTTTCCATCAATATCTTTCACATTTCTTAAAATTTGTGCCAAATCAAACCGGAACTTTATGTGATTTTCTTAGAAATGGTGTATGGAGAGTGTCATGTTTTGATTATACTCCATGTAAGAAGATTAATGGCTGGTAGGAAGAGTTGAAATTTTCTCTGTATGTATGAATCAATAGTTAGTTAACGCCGTTAATTTCAATACACAAAATCGCCACATGATGTTTGTATATGGGTGCATTAAAAGATGAAACACAATTGTGATATAGAAGATCTGACTTGTAGAAAAACACACAACATAAATTTTATTAATTCTTGAAAATGAATTCACTCTTAGCTTACAAATTGACATGAAAATTTAACATCACACGTAAACAATCAAACTATGTTAAACACACAATTGACATATAGGAAATAATAATAAATGAAAAAATAAGCTAGAAATTGTTCAAGATTTTCGGGTTTCAGACGGCTCAACATTTGGGCATGTCCGGAGGCGGAGGCAGCATCTTCGCATCCGGAGTCTTGCCATTTTTCACAATGAACGCCATCTCCATTCCCCAGCTGACATGCCTCTCCAAATGACAGTGCATTAGCCAAACACCTGCAACAATGGTAAGAGTTAGGGTTAGAGTTAGGGTTAGTAAAGAAACGTTTAAAGGGATCAGAAGAAGGTAATTCTTATTGCTTATCTTGTGTTGTTACATTTGATCATTCTACTAGTATTTATAGGGATAAATGTGACCCTTCAGGACCCCCAATAAATGAGATTGGAACTATACACACTTGGGAACCCAACATTGTATTGGAACTCAAGTCCCATAAATGAGGAACGGCTCTTTATGTTTTGTCTTTCCAACACTCCCCCTCAAGTTGAGTAACGGGGTTTCCGATACTTAACTTGCTCAATACTTCCTTGAATGATTTTGAATTCACCGCCTTGGTTAAAATGTCTGCCAACTGATCTTCTGACTTCACATATGGAAACTCGACAATCCGGGCTTCAATTTTCTCCTTGATGAAGTGTCTGTCAACTTCCACGTGCTTCGTTCTATCATGCTGAACTGGATTCTCAGAGATGCTAATCGCAGCTTTGTTGTCGCAGAATAGTCTACACGGTTTTGGTACATACAGATCAAGCTCTGTCATGAGCTTTCTTAGCCACAATATCTCAGTGAGGCCACTTTTGATTCCACGGAACTCAGCTTCCGCGCTTGAGAGTGCAATAACCTTTTGTTTCTTACTCCTCCAAGTAACGAGATTTCCTCCAACTAGCGCAAAGTACCCTGCCGTGGATTTTCTGTCATTTGGGTTCCCTGCCCAATCTGCATCAGTGAAGCCACTGATCTCCAAGTGTCCATGTTTCTCAAACAACACCCCATGCTCCGCAGTACCCTTCAAATAACGTACAATTCGGAGAGCTGCTTCCCAATGATCTTCTTGTGGTGAGTGCATGAACTGACTTACCACTCCCACAGCATATGTTATGTCGGGCCTAGTATGAGAGAGGTAAATGAGCTTACCTACAAGCCTTTGATATCTCCCACTGTCTGTGAGCTTTGCTCCTTCTACTACCTGTAATGATTCTATATCATTGGGGTGTCTGCCGGTCTGCAGTCTATCATTCCCACTTCTGCTAAAAGATCGAGGATATACTTTCTCTGATTGATGAAGATACCCATTTTTGACCTCAGAACTTCAATTCCCAAAAAATACTTAAGAGGACCTAAATCCTTCATCTCAAATTCCTTGAACAAGTTTTTCCTCAATTTGCCGATCTCCTCTTCATCGTCCCCTGTGATGATCATGTCGTCAACATATACGATAAGACACGTGATTTTCCCATTCTTCTTCTTGATGAATAATGTGTGATCTGAGTTGCTCTGCTTGTAGTCATATTTCTTCATTACTTCAGTGAATCGACTAAACCAGGCCCTTGGAGATTGCTTAAGTCCATACAACGTCTTCTGGAGTTTGCACACTTCTCTAGGCTGAAACTCATTTCCGAATCCTGGAGGAGGAACCATGAAGATCGGTTTAGGCAGTTCACCATGCAGAAAAGCATTCGTCACGTCGAACTGGTGAAGTGGCCAATCTCTGTTAGCCGCGATTGAGAATAGAACCCTGACTGTGTTGATCTTTGCTACTGGTGAAAAGGTCTCAGCGTAATCAACTTCGTATGTTTGAGTATATCCCTTTGCTACCAGTCGTGCATTATATCGCTCGACTGAACCATCTGGTCTTCGCTTGATAGTGAACACCCATCTGCACCCTACAGCTTTGACTCCTTCTGGCAGTTTTCCTTTCACCCATGTGTCGTTTTTCATTAATGCATTCATCTCTGTAAACATGGCCTCTTTCTAGTGTTTGTGTCTCATTGCCTCCTCGGCAGTTTGTGGGATTTCCTCTTCCTCATATAGTGCCGTTTCAAACGCACGTGCCATCTTGCTCAAATTTCCTTGAACAAAATTTGCAACTCCATATCTGCTCTTTGTACCAATCTTCTCGGGAGAGTATCGTTTCGGAGGGATGCCACGAGTACTCCGATTTGGAAGGACATACTTCCCAATGTCACTATCAATGGTATTATCTTCTTCTTCTTCTTCTTCTTCTTCTTCTTCTTCTTCTTCTTCTTCTTCTTCTTCTTCTTCTTCTTCTGTGGTGTTAGTATCAACTATAGTATTTTGTTCAGACAGTGATATAGGAGATACCTGGGATATCGGTTGAGGTTGATCTTGAGGTGGTTGAGGAGACTCTGGTGGGAAGGCGTGCTCGGCGGCAGCGACCGCTATAGTCTCTGGTGGTTCCGCAATTGAAGGACTTGGAGGTGACACAAACCAACTTAGGCAGTCCCCATGATTAGTTTCTCGATTTTGCTCCCCCTGACTGCCAAGGTGGTGAGGGTAGAAGAACTCGTTTTCCAAGAAGGTACAGTTTATAGTGGTGATAATCTTTTTAGTGCTTGGGTCAAAGCATCGATTACCCTTCTGGTTTATCCCATACCCCACAAAAACACATTTAGTAGCACACGGAGAAAATTTTGTTCTTTCATGTTTGGGAATATGGACATAGACTGTACATCCGAACACTTTAAGTCATTGTCATGTAAGTCATTGTCCTTCTTTAAAAGAGGTCAATCCAACTTACAAAGCATCTTCACTCGCTTTAAACAAACTTTGATGACTAATCAGACTCTTCCATTTCCACATCTAGTCTTTTGTTCAAATGAACTAGGACTTAGGAAAACTGCTGCCTTGATGAAATTGTCATCAATCATGTTACTTTCCTCTAATAGTAATATAACGACTAATATTCTGAAGGTTTTCTACTTTTCGGTTAAACCTTCTTTTAGTCATTTCTTATTAATCCAGGCGATGACTTGAGTCAGAAACTATTTGAGTGATCAAAAGATTCCTCAAAATATTCTGTCCCTTTAGGATATTCCAATCGAATCATCTTGACAGATTCTATTGATATCCATCTTTCATCGTCACTAACCAAGACTTGCCGTGCTAATTAAAAGAAAATAGCTTGACCTTATTCCTTAAAGAACTTGTCAAATTCATGCAAAAAACATTCTCGAACAATCTTCGTGGAATTATGCCGAGGAAATGGAGGACATGAATTATTGAGTATAAACTCCCAGTTTTAGCGATGAGAATCTCATCCATTTGCATTTCCAGTCTACATAATTTTGGCATTCGAGTTTATTCCATTAAGATTGCAGACAAAATATGAATGACATAATGAAGATTTGGCAAATAAACTTATTATCACATACTTATGCTCAATACATAATCGAAAATAACCACAAAACAATTACGTATTTTGCAACTGTAAAATTAAAATTTTGTACCCTCCAGAGTCAATACGCATTAAAATCTTACAATTTTACTGGTCACAACACCGACGAATAGTCCAGAGACAGCAGCACGGCATGGCCGCCAAATGTTGCCTAACCACGACCATCGAATTTAGCATTACAGAGTCTCATTTCTACAACACACTCTCATAACAATGCTCATGTGCTGCTAACAAGATCAAGCTATCTCATAAATTCTGTGTGAACTTCTGAATCTCGCAGTTTCTTAGGATTATTGTCCCCACAGTGCAGGTGGCGATAATATTGGAAACCACATTCTAGTTCATACTATCTATATTTGAGAAGTCCGCCTTATGAACTCGCTATTTCTTAGGATTATTGTCCACACAGTGCAGGTGGCGATAATATTAGAAAAAAGCTTCATAAATTGCAGACCAATTGATGGAGACCATATACAACGCACTTGTTGTAATTATCGCTTAGATATTTTATATGGTTTTTGCATAATTATCACACAAACAAATAAAGCAGATAATCCACTTACAAGGATAAACACCAAATAAACAGATAAATTCATTTAATGCATGACATTTAAACACACTGGATAATTAATGACAATTATTTAATGTTTATCTTGGATATTAATTATCCAAATTCATTTAGGATTTATCAAGATAGTGTTAACTATCTAAATCCATTTAGGATCATTCTAGATTTTATTTTGATAAAATCAAATCCTTCAATTCAAGATAACGTTGATCTAGGATTATCATTATTTAAATCGTTCTAGGATATTACTGGATAGAAACGATTCCATCATAATCCATACGATAAATAAAATCCAACCAACCAAGATTTATACAAATCTTAATTCTGTTTAGAATAGATATCTAGAATATATCATACATAACTTAGGATTTCTTAGATAAATAAGTTTATCTAAATCCAATTAAATACGAATTTTCTTATATATTATCTTTATCCTAATCTATCTAGGATATAAATCCAAAAGATAAGGATAACTTGGAATAAAGCTTATTTTAATCCATCTAAGATTTGTCTATTCAAATCTATACGATAAAATAAATTAATATTAATATTAATCATAATCCATTTAGGATTTATTCTTGGAGTAAATCCATATAAATCCATAGAATTAGATAATATTATATTATAATTATTCAAACCTATCTAAGATTTATCTAGGAACAAATCCATATAAATCTATAAGATAAGAATAAAATATTATATTATCACCATCCAAATCCATCTAGGATTTATCAATGAATAAATTCATATAAATTCATAGGATAAGAATAAAATAATATTGTCATTATCTAAATCCATCTAGGATTCATTTAGGAATAAATCCATATAAATCCATAAGATACACATAAATATTAGATAATTATTTTCCAAATATAACTAGGATTAATCTAGGAATAAAATCCATATAAATCCATTAAATAAGGAAAGAATCTAATTAATCCAAGATTTGATTCATAATCAAATCTCATATAATATATAAAATCCTCAAAAAGATATATTCAAATCTTATTTCCATATTAATCTTGAATTATTTCCAAAATTGAATCCAAGGATTTGGAAACCCTAATCAAAATATTGAAAGCGAAGTCATAGAACGAGGCGATGCGACGTCGCGTGGGTGGGACCCGCGCGAGCGTCGCGCATAGGACGAAACCCTAATATGGCGTCGTCGAACTCGAGTCCGGGAAACTGCCCGCTAAGGGCTCCCACTCGAATCACAAGCATGCCGGGCCTGACGTCTCCGACGCTACTGCGTCGGCGTGGCTCCAGCCGCTGCTGCCCGGAACTCTGCTGCCATCGCGTTTGCAGATCGCCGCTGCAATCGTGCAGCTGCGTCACTGCTCTCGCTGCTGTTGCTGTCCGTCGACGACACAGCTGCTGTTCGGCGCTGCTGTCCGAAGACGAAGCAGTTGCTGCCGGAGCTGCTGTCCGTCTGCTCGCCAGGACACACCTGACGATGCGTCGTCTCTACGTTGACAACGCTGATGCGTCATCGCCCCCGAGCCGGATCACCGGTAGTCTCCGCTGCCGTTCCTGCCGTATCTGCAGCCGCCGGCGATGCCCATATGCAAACCACCGTCCTCGGCCACACGACTCGAATTGATTCATCAATTCACGATGGTGACAAAACGGAATTCAAACAATTGAATTCTTGTCACGACATTACAATCCACGTAACATAATATGTATATATGTAATCATTCAAAGAAATAATTACACACAATCATTACATAATTAGTTTATTCCAATTATCCTCAAAGAATCAATTGATTCGTACGGACAATCATATACGCAAATTTGTAAAACCAATTCATATGTAAAAGATTATGCATTCAAGCAATTCACATAACATAAAATTAATCCACATAATCAGAGCCAAAAGCTGGCTTTGATACCAATTGTTGGGGTTTTGAGCCCCTTGCACAGCGGAAGACTTGTACAAAACAAATAAATCAGATTATGAGATTAATCTATTCACATGTTAACACAGAATTGCATGCTAGAACGCAAATAATTCATGCTCATAGAATATAAATCCTAAACATGAATTATACGGTTTAGAGTTACCGATTTGATTCTCCAAAGAATCGTCGATTGCTCGCGCCTTCTCCACGATGATCTTCAATACTAGACCACGGATCTTCTGACTGGTGTCCCGAACTGTATTCCGACATCAGGGTGGACTGATCTTATCGAAACACTAGGACTCGAATAAAGAAGACAGAACTTTCTCACGGAGGAGGAGCTGAAAATCTCACGAAGGAGAAATTCCTGAAATTTTCGTCCCCCCCTCTCCAATTAGAGAGGGACGAAATTTTCTCATAATGATTCTGTCTCTTTTATTCTCCTATTTATATTAAGTTCATATTGGGCCCAGTCAGGGATCTATGGAAGGTTTTGGATATGGGCTCCCCCAATTAGCTTTTTACTAATTAAATTGAACCCACAATTTAATACAAGCTTATATTGGAATATTACGAGCAGCCACTACAGACGTAATATTGACCTCCCCATCCAAATCCGAAATTACAAGTAATCAGGGTTTCCATTTTGTTTATTATTATTTATTTCTCGCGTTTAAGATAGAAATATCCATTAATTAATTAAAGTCTGCTATGGACTTAATTAATTAACATCTTATTAATTCCAAGAGTGGACTTAGCAAGAAACACTTATTTATTATTCATGGAATAATTAAATTCCAACTGGCCAGTTTCCGAATAATAAAACCTTGTTCAAGCTCCTCTTGAGGACATTATCAAACGAGATTCACCTCGCGCACGATTCAACATAATAGCAATCCTAGCACTGCTAGATAATGATCACCACTACCCAATATACCTGGATCGTTGGGTGACGAAAAACCCGCACCTTTGGTAAGTCAAAGTAGTAGATATTCAATATCATATGCTCAATGCTAACGTACATTGATTAAGAAATAGATATTTATCAAGACCTCGTCTTTCAATAGATAGCATAAAGACACGTCTTGCTGTTAGATCCATTCAGTGCTATACCACACCAACGTCATCTTATTTCAATAAGGCTTAGAAATAATCGGACTGACATTGCAACCTTTCACAATAGGTAGCCAAAGCCTATCTAGGTTGTAAAATTATTCTTTTTCTTTTGCAAAGCATTGCTTAGAACCGATTGTAGTACCTTAAAGTGGACGACGCCCACAACCAGTCTACTAAGCAAAAGACTTAGGCTTTGTTTACTTCTTATGCATTTAAATGTTCATAAAACATCTTATAAACGCACAAGCAAACACAATGTAATAATATACTGATTCTATTCGTGCAAATGGCTCGAATAATACTGAATCGGGTCAAAAGTGGATTGTAGAGTTTTTCTGTATATAAGCAACGTTTTATTCGTGCGAACTTACTTGAAACATCACAAACTCGCTCGAAACATGTTTTTCAGTATACTAACCCTAACACTAAGTCAGTGTAACCCTAAGGACATTACATGAATGACTAGTAAACTAGAATATAGCGATTAGTTTTTCTCAAGCACTATGGTATATTCTTTACCCCAATCAAAGTCCTTTGCCATGGTTAATATGATATACACTTGCTTTGCAAAAACAAAGCTAATATCAAACTTCGTACACATCATAGCATATATGAGACAACTATCTCCAAAACTAGTCTCATTATTCTTGATCTCACTAAGTGTCTAATGACACTTGACTTGAGACAAGACAATTCTATCTTGAATGGTAAAAACTTTTTCATGGAATTTCTAATGCTAAAATGTTCCAAGCAATATATAGATATAGGATTCCTAAGAGAATCTAAACATTCTTTCTAGCCATCTTAAAGACTTAGATGCTCAGAATGTAATTAGTTTCTCTTAAATCCTTTATCTTAAACTGGGTAGACAACCAGTTTCCTACGCCTGATGTCAATCTTAGTTGTTTGCAACTTTTGTAGATTTCATCATCGTAGAATACCAATAATACCATATTTAATGCACTTTCAACTTCCTTGTGCTTACAGCACTGCTAAGGGCACAAGTCAAATTCAAAACTTTTGACAAATTTGATGAAGCACATATTCTCTAATTTAGATGCTTGCCTAAGATCATGAAGGCCTTCATAAGCTTCTAATCATGTGTTTCTTGCCCTTAATTACATACTCATTAGGATGTTCTATGTAGATGATCTCCTCAAGACTTCTATTAATAGAAAGCTATCTTGACAATCATAATACATACATTCTAATTTATGTAAGTTCTAATAGACAATAGGATTGAACAAATCCTGGCACAACGACAACGACAAGATTGTTCTCTTTGGGCATAACCCATTGTAATTATCTAGCCTTTTGAGATCCATATTTACACTTGCAAAGATATTAGCTCCCACTGACTGACACAACCTATAGGTATTATTGTAAATCTTGTAAAACATGTTATCTAGCTTAGATTGTAGTTTGAAATCTATTACCTTTTAAAGGATGAATATCCAAATAAACCGATGTTTCATTATAGTTAAAGGGATTATGTTCAAGTTAATCTAAGACTGAGTCTAGCTACACTCTTAGACCCATGAACTTGTTAAGTTCCTAAGGAACGCTCCCACTATGGCGTGGTTATCACAATCTTAGGTATTGAAGTTGATTTTATTAGTGCAAAAGTTTTGAATGGTATGACTTCTTGGTAATGTGGAAAATCAGATATCTCTCTCTTTATCTTGAGAGTTATCACATTGTTAGGCTTGTAGTTCCTCTCTTAATCTTCATACAAGAATTCTATCTTTGAAGATTACAAAACTTATAAACTTACATCATTTGGGACAACCTTAAAACATACCTCAGTACTCAACTCCAATTACTTGGACACCTTTCCAACACGTGTTGGAACAACATTACACCTTGAGATGTGCTAGACTAGAGACGCTCTAGTCCACGACTCGTGTTTTGTAAAATGTACTGATGTTGGTAGTTTCTTTAAGATACAATTCGTTGAATCTAACCTTTATCCCATCAATGATAAGATTTTAATGAGTACAACTCAACACTTAATAAAACTTGTCTTAGAAAGACTTCGATTCCTTCTTACATAACTATCTCATTCTTTAGAAGAATGCTTGGATTCGTCAATGGAGATTAGACTCCCACTACTGATCATAACCCTTTGTTCGTCTCCTTATGGTGTAAACCATTGAGACTTGCTCTTTCTATGTCGCACTTCTATAAGTATTCTGAATCTCTTGAATAATCAAATGATTCTAACTCATAGTGAATCAAACAGACATTCTCAACTTTCAAGCTATTTAATAAACAAATTGTTAAAATCTTGATAGTCTAGATCAGTTTGAACAATCGCTTAGTATTTTCTTGGCCTTAAGACTAAGAGCCATAAATACTTTATCATTCATTGTTTAATAAGTTGATGTGTTGGTTAATACTCAATCTTGTTGCATTTATCTTGTTTCAATACCATGATGCCTTAAACATCAATCATAAAATAATAATTGAGCATTAATAGCTCTCACTACAACAAAAAACTAACTGGATCAAGATCTCTTACTTAGAAGTTGCATTGTCATGTGAGTTATTGTCCTTGTTTAAAAGAGGTCAACCCAACTTACAAAGCATTTTCACTTCGCTTTTAAACAAACATTGATGACAATCCAGGCTCCCCGATTTCCATATCTAGTCTTTTGTTCAAATGAACTAGGACTTAGGAAAAATGCAGCCTTTATGAATTCGTCATCTATCATGTTACTTTCCTCTAACAGTAATACAAAGATTATTATTCTGAAGATTTTCTAATTTTCAGTTAAACCTTCTTGTAGTCATTTCTTATTACTTTAGGAGATGACTTGTGTCAGAAACTTTTTGAGTGATCAAAAGATCCTCAAAACATTCTGTCACTCTAGGATATTCCAATCGAATCATCTTGACAGATTCTATTGATATACATCTTTCATCGTCATTAACCAAGACTTGTCGTGCTACTTAAAGGAAAATTGTTTGACCTTATTCCTCAAAGAGCTTGTCAAGTTGATGCGCTTGGATTTTGCACTATTTTAAGGTCATTTTTTTGTCCGTTTTGAGTGCCAAAGTTGCATTACATGTCCATTATTTGCATATTTTATCCATTTTGATATTTTTGACGTGTTTTGTGAAAAATGTGCAAAATAGAGCTGAAAAAAGGGCATAAAAATGTCAAATTTGGAAGCTGAAACTGAAGCGCAACCCAGCAGCCCGCTGGACCCATGCCAGCGGTCGCTGCAACAAGTCCAGAGAGTTCTGGAGCTGTCCAGCAGCCCGCTGGGCCCGGTGGCGCACGACAGCCCGTGTTCAAACTCAATTTGCTGGCGATCCTGAAGTCCGACCAGGGCGTTCTACATGTCATTCTCTTCGTCTTCGAAAGAGCATCGCTGTGGTACCTTGATCATCTCAATGGAAATTCTATGGAAAAGGTTATGTCTATTCTACCAAAGTCGCGCAAAGCTATCAAGTGCAGAATTTTAGGCGGAAATTCAAAGAAGGAAAGGAGACATTACCTTCTGAAGCCAAATCTTTTCCTTAACCTATGGGGCACGAAAATTCCATATTTACTATTGTTTGGAGGAAAAGTTTTACCAAATTTAAATCATTTTCAAGCCAATATATACCCCATAACCTAATTCATAATATTCACCAATTCATAGCCCCAAAAGGGGAGCCTTCATGGCTCCTCCTCCAACCCTAATCCTTCATCTAGATCTCTTTTTTCCATTTAATTCTAGAGCATAAATTTGAGAGTTCTTCATTGTGCAAAGGGTTGAAGAAGGAAGCAAGAGATCATCAAAGAGCTACAAGGATTCAACCTTTGGGTTTTATTTGCTTTAGCACTTATGTTCATTTTGTTTTCCCTACAATCTATGTTTTTAGCTTATTCAATTATGTGTAACTAAATTCATAGGATTCTAAGGATGTGTTAGTAACGACTTTGGTTATACAATTCTGTTTTGCTATTTAATATCCGTTTTGTTTTTACTTCGTTTCTTCCCTAAGTTGTTGGATAATGCTTCACGTTTGAGTGACACATTCTGTGATGAATTAATATAACTTGCTACATAATCGTGAGAGGAGGTTGGCAAGTTAGATCCACTTAGTAGACACTACAATTAGCTTCCCTTAAAACGACACTGTTAATTGAGAGTGATGACTTTTCAAGGGTCTTAAGAGCTTTTGGGAGTTATGGATCTAAGATTGATAACTCTAGTGTTAGTAATCTACGCTGGTGCCGCATGGACAAAACTTATGTGACTCGTTTTCTCGAAGTAATAAGTGTGCTAGGGTATTGTAGTAGGAATTTGTATAACCATAATTGTGAACGCATATCCCTAGAATTCTCTCATCTCTCATATTTTATCTTTGTGAATTACTTGCAATTAGTTGTTTACTTGCTTTATTTATTTGTTTTAATTATTTAAACTCAAAACTCTTGTTTCGTTAGATAGTATATGACGCTTAGTACATGATAGCCAGTTGCAATTGTATTCCCCGTGTTCGATATCTCGGTACTGACCTTTAGCTATACTAGATCTACCATGTATACTTGGAGGTATTTTTAGTGCTAATAAAAAGTGCATCAAGTTTTTGGCTCTGTTGCCAGAGAATATTCTTGCTTTAAGCTAATATTATTTAATTTTAATTTTCTTTCTTTTGATTTTTTTTAGGTACATGAGGAGAGCAATGAGCACAACAACGAAGGTGTTCCAATATTACTTTAATTTTTTTTATGTTTTAATTTTTGTTTTCGTTATTCTTATATATATATATATATATATATATGTGTGTGTGTGTGTGTGTGTGTTTAGTTTATTTTCGTTTTGCTTTTAAAAAAAATTAAATTAAAATTTTTCCTGGTTAGTTTATTTTCGTTTTTTAAAAAAAAATTAGAGCAGCGAAAGAAGAACAGTGAGGACAAACCATTCTCAGCGGTCCGCTGGACTACAGTCAGCGACCGCTGTGGCGAGTCAGACGCGACATTCTATGTAAGGTATGTGTCCTTCTTCCTTATTTCATTCTTTATAAACATAGCATTCACTTCTCCACTCTCTTTAAATTCTATTTCTCCACATTATTCACACACCCACACTCCAAATTCACATCACTCAATTAAATTCTTTAGATTCTACCAAATTGTTCTTGTGCTCAATTGTCAACCAACGCAAGGTACGTTCTTCTTGTAATTTCTGAGCTTTGATCTTGAATTCTTTCATTGGATGGCTTTGTTGTTGGTATATATTTTGGTAGTTTAGATTGGAGTTTGATGGGGGATGATATACTTTTGATAATTTGTTGGTGAATTTGTGAGTTGGATTTTTTGGAATTAATTATTATTGAGTGTGCTTGAATTAGCTTCTTGTTGTGGATGAAATTTGAATACCCCGTTGACTTGATTGTTGATACGCATAGTTCATGTTCATAGCATTGTGATGCTATTTTATCTTGCATGACTTGTATATATTTTTGAGCTCAAATTGCTTTGCATGATCTTGGTCTATTGTTGAAAATTCTTGCAAATTATTGAGGGATAGAGATCATGACGGGGGGATGATTTTTTGAATCAAGATAGATTACTTGGTCTTGCATTTGATTATTTTTACACCTTGATTTGGTTCAAGTTTGGGGGATTGCCAAATATTATGTGTTGTATCCTACTACTATTTTCTACATTCTATGCTCACATTGCGAATTTGTAGGTACAAAAACATCCCAACGGAATTTCCACGATGGGGGATAACTCGTGAGTTTCAATGAACGTCAAGCTAAAGATGAAAAATAAGCGCTTGTTGGGAGGCAACCCAACCATTTATTTCCAGTTTTTAAAAGTCCAGAACTTGTTCACAGGTTCTGGACTCTCCCCAGCGATCATTGCAGAGTCCGCAGCGGCCCGCTGGGCACTCACTGAAAACGATCTGACTCGTCGTAGCGACCGCTGCCGAATAACAGCTTTCCAGCGGCGATTTTTTTAATTTTCGCCCCGTCCAGCCACTTCGCAAAAAATTTCAAGGTATGTTTTCTTTTTAGTAGTTTACTCACGTCCCTACCGACTCTACAAACTTATTTTACACTTTGTTGTCAATACGTTTGGGGGGATGAAGTGGTAGACCGTGAGTTTAGGTTTTTGTTTTAGTGTTTTAGTTTAAGTTTTTCTTTTGTTTAAAAAAAAAACAAGGTGAATCCATGTCATAAACATAGCATGAAGAACTTAAGAACACACATGTATAGGGACACATTAGACCGAGTTGCCAAATGATATTAAGTTCTTTTCATCTTTGATTAAGTATGGCTTGACATCTTGATTTGATGGTTTGGTGAAAAGGTGCATAATTAGTGAATTGCTTGTTCGCCTTGAATCATGTTTATACCTTGTGAGATTTTAGCCTAATTTCTTTCTTGTGTGATTTATCTGCATGCATGTATATGTTTCTAGAACTTGCTCATAGTCTGCCTAAGTTTACATAGTGTTTAAGTTGATGAAGGAGGATGTTAGACCATCTTTTCTTAGCTACTTTTATTCCCAAATTTTCGTCACTCTCAAATTTTTCCCTTTAGAGCCAATTGTGAGTCTTTAAGCCTATTCTTTGGAAGCCAAATAAATGGAGACAATTCCTTACGTTAGTATATCTTTTATTATCTTTTGTAAAGGAATTGGAGAGATACAGATGAAAGTTATAAAAGTAGTGTGCTTAAACATAGAAAAGTGCAAGTTGTGAGATATAGAAAAAAATTCAAAATGTGTGCTTGATCTAGAAAGGATGCTTATGATAAGAAAAGAAAAAAAAGAAAGAAAAGGTTGTGAAAGAGAAAAGAAAGGAAAAAGAAAGAAAGGTTGTGAAGAAAAGAAAAGAAAAATCAAAGGTTTGGAAAGTGAGTTGAAGGAGAAAAATAAGTGTTAAAAGTGTCTTGAGTTATTAGAAAAGTGGAGTCATTTTTACTCTACTTGGGAAATTTTTATTTTTGAGTCACTTTTTAGCCAAATATTCCTCACATACCAAAGAGCCTACATTACAACAAAAAATAAAGACACTTCGGACTTTTGATGCTTAATCACATCTAGTAGAAGAGGGATTAGACTTTGAGCAAGCCTATGGTAAACTTTGCATGATGCATGATTTGAATGCTTATACACATTACCTTTATACACTTTGAGAGTGAGAGATAAATACACTTCCCATCTTTGGAAGTTTGCCAAATGTGAGTGCATGAATTCAAGGTGTTCCACGAGTTACTAATGAAAGTGCACTAATAATCCTTGCTTGATTTGATTGCGTTAATTCATGCTTAATCTATCTTTTCCATAATTTGAGGCAATTATGACGTCTAGTCTTTATGCAAATCTGTGCGTCTATTTATGTTTCTTTCTTGTTTTGTTTGAAGACAAACAATTATTCAAGTTTGGGGGTATAATACGTTCGGATTTTACACTATTTTAAGGCCATTTTTTGGTCCGTTTTGAGTGTCAAAGTTGCATTAATGTCCATTATTTGCATATTTTGTCCATTTTGGTATTTTGACGTGTTTTGTGAGAAATGTGCAAAATAAAGCTGAAAAAGGGCATAAAAACGTCAAATCTGGAAGCTGGAAATGAAGCAAAACCCAGCGGCTCACTATACCCATGCCAGCGGTCGCTGCAACGAATCCAGAGAGTTCTGGAGCTGTCCAGCGGCCCGCTGTGCCTGTGTTCAAACTCAGTTTTCCGGCGATCCTGAAGTCCGATCAGCGCTTTCTACATGTTATTCTCTTCGTCTTTGAAAGAGCTTCGTGGTGGTACCTTGATCATGTCAATCGGAGTTTTTTGGAGAAAGGTATAGCTGTTCTACCAAAGTCACACAAAGCTGTCCAGTGCAGAATTTTAGGCGGAAATTCAAAGAAGTAAAGAAGACCTTACCTTGTGAAGCCAAATCTTTTCCTTAACCTATGGGGCACGAAAATTCCATATTTACTATTGCTTGGAAGAAACTTTTTACCAAATTTAAATCCTTTTCAAGCCCATATATACCCAATAACCTAATTCATAATATTCTCCCATTCATAGCCCCAAAAGGAGAGCCTTCATGGCTCCTCCTCCAACCCTAATCCTTCATTTAGATCCTCTTTTTGCCATTTAATTTTAGAGCATAGATTTGAGAGTTCTTCATTGTGCAAGGGGTTGAAGAAGAAAGCAAGAGATCATCAAAGAGCTACAAGGATTCAACATTTGGATTTTATTTGTTTTAACACTTATGTTTATTTTGTTTTCCCTACAATCTATATTTTTAGCTTATTCAATTATGTGTAACTAAATTCATAGGATTCTAAGGATGTGTTAGTAACGACTTTGGTTATACAATTCCGTTTTGCTATTTAATATCCGTTTTGTTTTTACTTCGTTTCTTCCCTAAGTTGTTGGAGAATGCTTCACGTTTGAGTGACACATTCTGTGATAAATTAATATAACTTGCTACATAATCGTGAGAAGAGGTTGGCCAGTTATGACACTACAATTAGCTTCCCTTAAAACGACACAGTTAATTGAGAGTGCGGACTTTTCAAGGGTCTTAAGGCCACACGCAACGCGTCACGCGGGTGGCCCGTATTCCGTCACTAAGGGACGGGGCGGCGGCGTGGGGCGTTGCAGCGCCCCGTCTCGTCTCCAACCTGTTCTGCGTTCCGTCCCGCCGTGACGAATGGCGAGACGTCTCGCCACGTGCCGAGGCGATGTGGCGTTCTCCGGCGCCATGCGTGACGCCCACTCACCGGCCCGCGAGTGGGCATCGTCACGCTGATGCAATAAATCATTTTTTAAAAAAATTCGAATTAAATAAAAAAAATTAAAAAATGAAAAACGGTAATATTACCGTTGTATTATCGTTTTTCCCCTTTTTTTATTTATTTTTTATTTTTTTACTCTATAAATACTCCTAATTCATCCTCATTTCACACACAACTACACATCTATTCTTCCCAAATCATCTCCATTTCCTCTCCAATTTTCATCTAACCTCTTATCACAAAATGTCCGGCGACGGGAACTCTGGCGGTGGCGGCTCCGGCGGGTTCGACGTCAATGCGTTCGGTGACTGGGGGGCCATGTACAATGTCCTCGGTGGTGGTTCCGGTTCGTCGAAGCTGGGGGGTACCAACCACCCCATTTTGATGTGGATGCATACGCCTGTCCCTCCACCCTGAGGTATTCGCAGGGATTATCCCTGATTCGAGAGGATTATTCCGTTGAACCCACTCCGGAAGAAGGCCGAGGTGGTGGAGGAGGCCGAGGCGGGGGAGGAGGCCGAGGCGGTGGAAGCTCCAGGGCGGAGGCGGATGAGGAGGAGGAGGATCTAGGGCGACATCCGTACGGCCCCAAAGAAACGCTGGCGGTGAACAACGCCTGGATCAGCGTCTCGTACGATCCCATCATCGGGAATCAACAACCCCAGAAGTGCTTCTGGGAAAAGGTCACCGAGGCCTACCACGAGATTAAGCCGAAGGGCTCCCGCCGCTGCACATATAAGATGCTCCGCGCTCACTTTGACCGAGTCGCAGAGAGGCCAAAAAATTCTGCCCCATCTACAAGAATGAAGCGGCTCATTACCAAAGCGGAGCCACAGGAGCCGACATTCTGAGGTCGGCTTTGCGAGTCTACTTCGACGACACACTGTGCTAGGGTATTGTAGTAGGAATTTGTATAACAATAACTGTGAACGAACATCCCCAGAATTCCCTTATCTCTCATATTAATTTGTTGTAATTGAAAGCATTGTAATTTTTTGAAAAATTAATTACTTGAACGGATCGCTTCCGCATTTGTGTCGTGGCTGCCGCTACACTTAGAGTGTCCACTATAAGGCGGACACGCCCAATAGCCCCGCCCTAGTTTTTGTCCATAGCCCCAGTTTTGTTGTCCATAGCCCCAAAATTTTGTGTCCGCCACTATAGTGGACACCTCCAATAACCCCCAAATTTTATAATCAACTTTCATTTGATAATGTTTCAAGTAATTATGAACAAATTTATCGGGCTATACGTAATTAGAAGAACACGACTATACGAAGTAGAAGTAGAAGTAGAATTAAAATTAAAAGTAAAACTAAAATTAAAATTAAAATTAAAATTAAAATTAAAATTAAAATTAAAATTAAAATTAAAATTAAAATTAAAATTAAAATTAAAATTAAAATTAAAATTACACACTACATTTAATCTAGTACAAATCACTAACATGTTTACACTGCGCCACCACCTCCCCTACGTGCCCACACTTCTTCAATCAAATCGGCCTGCAGTGTGTTATGTGATGTGGTCCTGCGCATATCAGCGAAGCGTTGGATCAAATATTCATTGCTCCGTGGTACGCCCATCTGGATCGGCGCGGAGGCAACACCGTGACTTGTACTTGCGCCCTCTTCCGACGCCCATCGCTCTGCCGCAAAGCCTTCATCTTCTATTATCATATTATGCAATATGATACAGGCTAACATAATATTCGCGACATCATCTTCGTGCCAAACTCGTGCGGGACACCGTATAATAGCCCACCGCGATTGGAGGACACCAAAAGCCCGCTCAACATCCTTCCTAGCACTCTCTTGTTTGCGCGCAAAATATTGTTTCTTCGGTCCAACCGGTTGGTGGACAGTCTTCACGAATACGGGCCACCGCGGATATATCCCATCTGCCAAATAGTAGGCCCTACTGTACTGCGTACCGTTGGCTACGAAGCTGATTTCTGGACCCTCCCCCCGGCACTCCTCGTTGAAGAGCGGCGATGACTGAAGAACATTGATGTCATTGTTCGAACCTGCCACACCGAAATACGCATGCTAGATCCGCAGACGGTAGTCCGCTACGGCTTCCACAATCATCGTTGGATGTTTGCTTTTGAATCCAGTAGTGAACTGGCCTTTCCATGCCACAGGGCAGTTCCTCCACTCCCAATGCATGCAATCGATGCTTCCTAACATTCCTGGGAACCCGTGCATCGAACTGTGCATATCCAGTAGGCGCTGACACTCATCTGGGTTGGGCTTCCGTAGAAACTCCCCACCGAAAATTTCCCGGATCCCCTTACAGAACTGCCTAAGCACCGTGAGGCTAGTCGTCTCACCCATCTGTAGGTATTCATCGAACATGTCCGCTGGTCCGGCGTAGGCAAGCTGCCGGATTGCAGCGGTGCACTTCTGTTGGGTAGACAGTCCGATCCGGCCAGCCGCATCACGCCGGAGGGTGAAGAACCGGTAACGCTCCGCCAAATTCATCGCTATATAGTTGAACAGCCGTCGCGACATCCTGAATCTCCGGCGGAATATCTCGGGTGGATAACGGGGGTTATCCACAAAGTAATCATCCATTAGACGCTGGTGCGCACCGACGTGGTCTCGTGGGATTGTCCGCCGATGAGTAATGGCACGAGGGATCGCATCCTCCGCATTCTCCGCCAAACGGGCCGCTTCCTCCTGGGCGGCCTGGTGTTGCACCTGTTGAATCAGAGCATTCCAGCTGTCTCTCCACAAATTGTTCATTTCCGACCCCAAATTGTAGTGAGAGAAATTTTATAGATGTAGAGTTGGAATTGTGTGAAAATAATGAATGGAGTGAGGTGTATTTATAGGTAAATTGAAATGTAAAAAAAAAAAATTAAAATCGGCTATAGCCGCGGCGGTCGGTGCCGCCACTATAGGCGCCGCGCCTATAGCCGCGTCCGCCCCCATTTCGCCGCGTCCTCGCCCCGGAGTCGGCTGAAGCCCGTCCGCCCCCTACCGCCCCCATTTCGGTGTCGGCCCCGCGGGCGGACAACTTCTCCACTATAGCCCGCCCGCCCTCCGCCCCAACCCGCGGCTATAGCCGCGGGCTCCCCATAGTGGATACCCTTAATCAGCCTGCCAGGTGAGGTAATGGAGACGACTAAGCTTGCGATAAGGATGAGAATTAGAAGAACATAGAAGGGTGCATTAGATGAAGAGAGATGAAAATAAAGTAGAAGTCTTTTTTTATATATTTTTTTCTTTTTAATTTTATTTTTCTATTATTCTTATGCCATATAATGTCCATGTAAGTAGTAGGTAGTAGAACACATGAGATGAAACAGGTTTGCCGGAATAATTAATTGTGGGAAATCTGAACAAATAATAGTAAAATTAATATTTTAAGGATCAAATTTTAATTTAGTGTAAAAATTATCACAATTCACTCAAAATTTATGACATTAGCCATAAATTGCCCTGTAATAAAATCATTATCCATTTAAAATAATTAACAGCTAATGCTTGTAGTATTAAAATTTGAGAGTAGCATTAAAATCTCAAATCGTTGTCGTCCTAATCATTTTTCAATTAAAATAACCAAGTTTAGTGCATGATATGATACGAAGAGATTGGATCTCAAAGTCAGGTTTAATATTTTAATATTATTTTTTATAAATAAAATAGTACTGGTGTGTATTTGAGCACATGATAAATAAGATTGAATAGTATAAAGTTTGGTGTCAGCCGTTTATTGGTTGGGGGAATAAGATAAATTGAATAGATGATAGCTAGAAAAGATTTGGAGAGTGAGTGTGTGATTGAGACGGTGGAGTCGAAAATGGTGAAACAAGAAGTTGAGGTGATACACTTGTGGTCCTCACCGCGCTCCCTCAGCACAAGCCTCATGTATTCTTTTGCTCAGGTACAATATTTTTCTCTTCTTGTATGTCATGTTATTGCATTTTGCAGTAAAATGAGTTTCGAGAGGATCTTGTTGCTTCAGTTTAATCTGACTACGTTTTATGGTTGAGTATTGTTGAAATAGTAGAAAATTCAAAATGTAATTATTAGTTAGTTGAAGTTGCTATTTCCATTTTACTTACTTAGTGATTAGTACTTTCTCTTAACCTATATAAAGCATCTTACTGGTCCATTAATAAAACTAGTGTTAGCCCACGCGCTATGCGCGACATCAGTGGCGAACGCAGGAATATACAATAATAAAATTGTATAAATATTTAATAACATAAATATAATTCAAATCCAATTCAACGTCTTGCATTATTAATTTTTCACTAATTCAACAATTCTAGCATTTAGAGAAGATAGAAGATGAATAACTTGAGCATTTTTTCAAAAAAATATTCCATTTCTATATAAGCAAAAATCACTAAATTAATTAAAAATGTAAACTTTACTCCTAGAATGTTGTTTGTTTTCTATAAGAATATTAGAATGTAAGTTTATTTTCTATAAGAAATTAAAATTATGAAAACTACACAAGAAAACTTTTCAATAGTTCAATAAACTACAAAATTAAGTAATATCCAGATGTGATAGTTTATGATCTTCATCTTCTTTGCTTCCTTTCGCAATTTCATTATTTTAGGTGTTTTCTTTGCATGAAAACTATGGAGTGACGAAGTTGGTGACAAATGTGTAATGTTGTAGCTCCAAAATATTATAGATAGTCAGAAGCTTATGTGATTTCTATATTTGTAAAAAAAGAACTATTATAGCCTGGGCGGAAAAATTAAAACAAAACTAACAAAAATAAAACAAACTAACATTAAGAAAAAACTTAAATATGAACTAACATCATTGAAAAAAATTAATCTCATACAGTGGCGGACGCAGGATTTTGATACTAGGGGGGAGGGTCCAAACTAACGTTAACAATTGTTGCGTATTTTTGGTATCAATAACGCCAGAAATAATCACGACATGAACAGTACACATAATGTAAGATAATTAATTTGAAAATGAGCAATATAAATTAAAGTACATTAGATGATAGTGTCAACGTCGAAATAAACGAAGAATATATTTTTAAATAAATAGCATAACACTATGATTAAATTTATTCTTAGTAAAAATTACAATTTTGTGATATTACAATAACAATATTTACATAAATAAAAAATAAATAAAATTACTAGTGTGAAAAAAAGATGAATGAGTTAATTATTAACATAAAAATTGGACAAATGAATTAATCTAGCTGAATAGCATTGAGAAAATCCGAAAATCAGCAAAAATCAAAAAATATTTGCTAGCAACCTATGACATTTGTGATTAGAGGCTAACCACACAACTAAGTGGGATACAAAGAGATATATTAAGTGTTGAATGAATAATATATATATATAAAGAAAATCTAAAATGGGTGGGGTTCCAAGGGTCCCCCATCCCCTTTGGTAGGTCCGTCATTGATCTCATATAAATGTACTACTATAGGTTAAGATTAATAACCATACCGAAAAAAAATCTTCTTTTTGCAAATAATCCGTGATGCAATGGGACAAGACAATGGGGAATGAATTATAAGCTAGGAAATGATACATATTTATAGGCAAAAAGTTGAAAGTATTATGTAAATTCCTTGGAACCGTGCCTTGAATCCTTGTTCCATGCATGGAAAAATAAACAATGAATGATTTTAGTTTTAGATAAATAACTAAAAATTAGTACTAAGCTAAGCATTGACATGCATACCATCCGATCGTGGAACACACATTCCAAGAAGATTACATTAGTTTTTCCATGTTTAATGAACATAAACATGCATGCACCGCACACGAATCACTAACGAAGTATTATTAGGATGTAAATCGTTAAGGAATGTGAATTCCATGATGTGAACAAATTTTTACTTTTGCCGAAAAATTTGTGATGGAGTGAGGTGAGACAATGAAGAATTGAAATAGAATCTTGCAAATGATACATGTTTATAGACATAAAGTATTGAAAATGAATCATTACTGTAGCGGTTACAAAATAATAAGGAATAATTATATTTTGTTCAATAACTAATTTGAATATTGTGAGTCAACGAAGTAACTCCTAAAATTGAAATTGAGTGAGACTAATAATCTATCAAAGTAATTGCCAAAGTAACTGACAATGTAACGTAAATATACATAAATATAATATGGTGATAATTATACGAGTCTGCATGTAATGACCATTGGAAGGAATTAGTTATTTTATAAATATTTAAATGGATTCCATAATAACTTATAAATATTCATAAGGGGAGTGATCAATTACTAACTCACTCTCTAGTTGTTAACTACAACTAATTTAAGACCATAGAATTTTAGAAATCTAGTAGTCTAAAATTTGTTACGTGTAATTTTCATTTTTATTAATTAAATAAAAAAATAAAAAAACAACTAAATTAGGGTTTTGGATGAAAATGTCAATATAATGTTTTGAAAATATTAATACAATGCTTTGAGAATGTCAACACATTGTTTATGTCAACACATTGCTTTAAGAATGACATTCTACATGTATTATATTAACATATTTTATATATTATGTTACATTTTTTCCTATACAAAAAAATTGAAAATTTTTGAATGTTTTTTCAAATTTTGACATCGAAATATATGCAAGTGAGGTCTCGTTAGAATCCTTATGAAATTATCTTTAATTTGATATATGTTGTGCGAAAAAATAATTTAAATCGAGAAAGTTATGTGCGTTTTAAAGTTATGTGATATTTTTCAAAAGTTAATTACAAGTAATTTGTTGTAAATTAATCTTAATACTCTATTGAGGTATTTTATTGATCATATTAACATTTTGAGACTGATAATCTAGAACCTTGATTTAAATATTTAAAAGTTATTATTTAATTATAGTTAACAATTAAGTATATACATATTTTAAAAGAATGACAAAACTCGTAGATTCCCCTCTTTTCTTCTTTCCTTGTCGACGTTTTTGTCAATCAAATGCAGTTGCTCTTTTTCTTCTTCCATGGCGGTTTCTCGGTCTTACTCCGCCATTCTCCCTCCATTTTTTAACAAGGATATAGATTTGTAGTTTAATTTTACCGATTTCTTCTGTTCACATATATTATTATTGTTCTGTGATGATTATTATTGGAGACCTGTATTTATTTTGATTCCACCAGAGAGATGACACGGAAGTTCTGGATGAACCTCTATATGCCAACTATTTGCAAGTAACAGGAGAGCAAACGCCTTACAGAGAAGAACTCCTGTCAAAATGGGTGAGCTTCTGATGTAACATGCTAGTATTATTCTGGTATATTGGTGAAATTGAAGTGCTACAACTGATGCTTGTTTCAGTTTGAATACTTATTTATGATGACTTTTATTCAGAAGGGAAACTGAGTTAGATGTTTACAAAAGGGGATCATTTCACTATTGTATTTATGAATTTTTTGAAGGATTATCCTTCAATCCCTCCCCTCCCCCCCCCAAAAAAAAATTGATATAAGAACAAAGAGCACTACCTGTATATTATTTTTTTGTGATGAGCAGGAGTCAGATGGAAATAAGGTTATACAAGAGATCATTTTCGCTCCCGGGGAAAAGACGTACAGATTCGTTAAGGTAATTATTCATCACTCTAATACTTTTGTTGCAACAAGTGCTATGTTCTATGTTGCATTATTTCAACTTTCACTCCTTCATTGTGATCGTCCTCGTGGATTGTTTGGAAGTCAACACTTTTGTGGTTTTCTTCCTTTCAACTGCTTTCTTAAGGAACCTATCTTGATTAGATGATCCAGTTAAAAATATATTCTTAGTTCTTTCAAGGAACTTAGGATCTTTGAGTTTTAACATGTCCTGGTCATCTTTACATATGTACCTTAACTGTGAACCTTGAACCTTCTATTTCGATCTTCAGTTATCCGTCACAGCCGGTGTGTAAGATGTTTAGGCCGGAGCTCCAGATATTATGGTTTTGATCTGGAAGAATTCAGATATTGTTAAGATTATGCTAAAGTTTTTGGTCTATCTTTATTTTTGTTGTTCTCAGCATATAGCTAGTCAACGTCTGCCAGGCCTAACGCCAGACTTAATGAAGAGAGGAAAGCACTGCATGCTGATCAGGAATCCCCTCGACGTGGTGGTAAATGAGCTTGCCTATATGTCTAAAATCACGTGTATACTTGAATCTACCTGCTTCACTCCATTGTCTTACAGTAATTATTATTTCCAGTATTTCATACTAATTTTCCCATTTAATGATTTACCTATGAAATTCTTCATAGAACTAACCCTAAAACTATTTAAGTAGCCCTAAATTTTATGATTGAACTCTTTCACTTGGTGGGAGAACTTATTCATTGTGAATCCAATATTTCATTCTGTTTTTGACATTTGATATGTTCTTGTGTCAGACATCCTACAACAAGGTTTCTCCCCCATCATTTAGTATGCTGGGGTATTATAACTTGGTATCCATTTACCATGAGCTCTGTGATCAAGGAAAAACCCCTCCTGTCATTGATTCAGATTTGCTGCGAGAAGATCCTGAGGTTTAGACCAGTTGATACTCAAAAGCTATTACTCTGGTTTCCTTGACTGTTGTAACTTATTGAATTTATGATCGATAAACATTTTGCATTCTAATCTGGTGATAGCCTTTCATTCTTGGCTCTCTATGCAAGCATAAACAGTCAACTCTGGATCCGTACTCCTTAGTTGATCTCGTATTCTTAATTTTTCCCTAGATGAATCCAAGAATCTTAACTAGTGAATTTCACCCCTTCAATATCTGAAGTTCTTCAGTCAGTAGCTGTTGTATCTAGACACTCAGTGGCAGTTTCTTGTTTACTTATTTTGTATGGGTGATTTTTGATGTCTCCTTGCAGGCTACATTGCGTGGTCTGTGTGGTGATCTTGGTATTCCATTTCAAACTGCTATGCTCAAGTGAGTACGCAATATAGATAATATATTTGTTACTGTGATCTGGCATGCTTTGTTGAGTCTGCTTAGAAGTTTCCACTATTTTTGGAATTTCTGCCTGTTTTTTAGTTTCATGATATTACATCTGTCTGAATGGCTTTCTATATGCCAAGAAACTGTTCTTAGCTGGTTTCATTTGTATTTTGTTTTCTCGATTAAAGACTCAGAGTTGATTACTTGTACTTCCCTTGCATCTTAACCTTCGAAGCCGAAGACTTATTCGCTCAGTCACTGGCATAATGTGGTTATAACAAGAGAATACTAATAATCTATCCGTTTTAGTTTATACGTATTTATAAATCTAGATTGTAGCTGTGTCATGAATAGGAAAGCACTCCTATGCCACCCTTAGGTAACCAGTGAAGACGGCTAATTGTCAAAGTATAGCATTGAAGCACTGCACCTTAATTGGACATCTATAAGTTATAAGGAGTTAAATGACGCTAATCGATCGAGTAAGGCAAAAGTTAGGAGTCTTTATTTATGTCTTGTTATGGTAATAGATCTTTGAAAGGTGACAGATGTCAGCCTACTAAGATCTGTCGTATGTATCAGTATATACCAAGTGACAATGAGCAGAACATCTCTCCGATGAACCCAAAGTAAGCTTAGATATTCAGCAACTTATTTTAAGAAGTAAGAACATGTCCTAAATTCATAACATGACGACTGGTAGACCTTCAATTCTAATGGCACTATTGATTTCCAAGCTTTCACTGAGACAAAATGTCTCAGATCAGCTAAACTAGAGCAATAACGACATGATCTAATGAGGAACAAATATTTTGATGTCATATAGACTAAAGTCCATTTCTGGTCTGAACATACATATGGATGTTTAATGATTTTGGTCCAGATGATTATGTTTGGTACATGTGTCCTTAACTAATCGATTTGGTCCGCTTTTTTGCCCGATATTGACAGAATCGTAAAAGTTGATGCTCCTTTCTCATTTTATCTTCTGCCATTTTCTTCAACCCCTGTGGTCCTTCACCAGATTGTTAGAGAAGCTCCTTAACCAAACAGTGGAGTCCCCTTCCCTCACCAATCGATTTTCCAAATCCTCTAAAAGCACTTAGCCCCAAATTTCTGATCAATTTCATGCTCCACGGGAAGCCCCATCATCGACCGATAGTGTGTGACGATATCCTTGACTGTTCCGGCAAGAATGTGACCGCAGTGGGGAGGCCTGTGGCGAAAGGCGGCCCATCGTAGAAGACGTATTCCTTGCAATTTTTTATGTAGCCAGGTTGGGTTTGAAATGCGCCGATTTTGTCCACCATTAGAGGGTCTTCTCTTCCTGGGAAGGGAATGAGAAGTCATTTCTCTCACACACACCCCGGTGCCTGCTCAAGTTTAGGAGTGTCTATGGTTTTGGAGTGGGGATTTTGTCTTGACTACCTTGAATTATTTTCTAGTTAAATTTGGAATAAAGACAAATGAGAGCAAATGACTTTAGGTGTTTTTAAAATAAATAAAACTGCTATGTTTTTACTCAAATTGCAAACACATTGTGCATGACTTTTTGAACTTTCCTTTCAGATGGGAATCTGGACCAAAACCATTTGATGGCGTCTGGGCTCCCTATTGGTATAAGAATTCGCATAAGTCAACAAGTTTTGAGCTACCGAATGAGTATCCCTCTGTAAGTGATAGAGCACCTGCATGTGTTTGCCTTTTTATGCACGAGTTACATTTTTGCTAGATTTTTTGCTCAATGAGCAGTATTTGAACAAATAGATAGAGTTAGAACAATATTTTCAATTTGAAATAACTTTGCAAAGTTTATGGCACCATTCTGGTAAAAGGCACTGATATGTTACAAATGCTGCTGAATCCATTAAATGGATTATTGAACACTTATGGTTAGAGACTAATTATTGATCTCTCAATTTCTTTTCAGCCATTTCCATCGTCTATGTACAACTTGCTGGAGCAAAGTTTACCTTTGTACAACTTGCTTAGGTGCTATCTTAGGGGATCATCAAACTGTGCCCAACCTGAACTCCCTGTTTCTACGAATGAGAAGTTGCTTGTTTGGGTCGGTGATCAGATTATGCCTCGTGAAAGTGCAAAAGTATGATACTTTGTTAATGTTTGAGATTTATAGCATTGCTAGATTCTCTCTCATTGTTACTAAATCTCATTTATTTATGTGTCTGAAATTAACAGTGTATGAGTTGCTTTCTGTTTTCTACTCCGAAGTCAAAATTCATATTTATTGCTGGTCTGACTAAAGAGAATGCAACCCTTAATGAGTATCCTTTTTTCCTTCTTGTGGATGCTTTAGGTTTCAGTATTTGACTCAATTGTCCAAGGTGGAGATGGAGTTTGGGAGGGTCTTCAAATTTATAACGGCAAAGTATTCAAATTGGAGGAGCTTTTAGACAGGTGAATACACAAGATATAACAAAGTGTTATACTCTTAGCCTCTCTTGGATGGTTGTTGAATCCAATTTATCTAATCAAGATTTCATCAGTGATGGTTTGGTTTTGGAAATGGTTTTGATATAGACTAGTAGAAAACAAGGTCCATGTAGTGCACCAAAACAAGTTGAGTTGATTTTTCTGAACATGAACTAATGCAGTACTCTTAAAATTTTAATTTAAGAAAAATTGGCGTCTTCTTAACATCTCTTATGGTTTGGAAAATTTTTCACAGAAGAGTTATTAAATTATGCTTGAGTTTTGCTTATTATATACTTGTGCCTGTGTCTGCTATGTATGACAATGTATTTGGTTCTCTTTGTCCAGGTTGTTTGATTCTGCGAAAGCGCTGGCTTTTAGTAATGTACCAACTCGTGAGCAGGTTAGCCAAAGTCCTTTATTCATTACTTTAATCGTCGCAATGGAGATATGAACTTGCTACATGGATTATATAAGATGGCACCTACTTTGATAGAATAGTGCTTGGATTCACCTATTAATGCCTTGGTTCTATGTGAAACTTGTTGCAGGTGAAGGAAGCAATTTTCAAAACTTTGATAAGAAATGAAATGTTTAATGATGCGCATGTCAGGTTGACTCTGACTCGTGGCAAGAAGGTTTGTCACCCTAGCCATTTATTTTGTTTGTTTTTAATGATATGAATTCTAACTATTAGTTCTGGGCAAATACTTTTTTGAATAGAAATTTCCTGCTACTGATATGTCTCAGTAGTTAAGTCAGAAGTTGATCAATCCATCAAGAAATGATAAAACTTAAACATTATGCTAACCAGCATCCGGATTGGCAAAATCCTGAATTCTGTATGGGCGGAGATGGAAATTTTTATTGTCTGTCCCCTAATTCTTTGTTTCCGACCCCTTGAATCCATAAGAACAAATAACTGAAAGTGAAATGCATTTCCAAAATCAAAGTAAATGATCTTTTATTGGACAGACATGGAATATGAAATACTTATTAATGGTTAGTAGGTGATCAAAGCCGGAAGATAGGTTTCTCATATATATATACATGAGTGCATACACAAAGTTTAGCATAAGTGTCTGTCATTGCAACATAATAAGTTGAGTATGATCCATCTAGACTTCTAAATGAGAGTGAAAGAAGTGAAAGGTTCATTATTTTATACTTACTATTATTCCCCTTCATTGGGAGCTTCTTCACATAGTTACTTTAATTGAGGAGGTGATAGTTTTTACATTCATTATAGGAAATGGAATCTTCTGATACATCCTAAGAGGATAATGGAATTGATGATTTTGGGACTCAGTGGTGGTAAATTCTGGTTCATAGCTTGTTGGTGACAGCATGTAGAGTGTCCGCTTAAATCTGTTAGAGCATCAGTGTAGGAAGTTTCCTTGTGTATAATAAGCAAGTGAAACTTCTCTCCAAGGAAACAGAAAATCACAACCTAATTTTCACATGGAAATATTTTGAGTTGCACAATCCCTGGTTAACAAATAAGCGTCGTGTTAGGTTACCTTCTACCATAATAACCATTTATATTTTCTGATATCGTATTTAAGATTTCTACTGATGTTTCAGCAACTTTCTTTATAAATTGATCAGCTGATATTTAAGATTTCCTGATCATTCATTTATCTATTTCGTAGGTCACTTCTGGAATGAGCCCATCTTTCAACCAATATGGATGTACTTTGATTGGTAAGATGCAATGTGTTTAAAACAATGTTAAATAAGCTAGAAATCTGACAATGTGATTATGGCTGCTATATATTATGTATTCAGATTTTATATGCAAAAATGTTTTAAACATCACAAATCACCTTTAAATTAAGACAGTTTAAATCTCTTTCTTTTGCAGTGCTTGCTGAATGGAAGCCACCAGTATATGACAATGAAAAGGGTATAGTTTTGGTGACGGCTACCACACGCCGTAATTCACCCAATGTAAGATCTTTGCTGTACACGTTCCCACTATTTCTCTTATTTCACATAATTGCTTTGTTGTTAGTTCCATGTAGTTCTTTTCTCCTGCTCTTCACTTGAGCATATCATCCAAATCCAACATGAGAGTATCAACAAAATATTATGTATTGTGTAAATTGTTATCCCAGTTATTATGATATTACTTCACAGCAATCTATTGAGCATGCTTTGAATATTAGTTATATTTTATATTATGTGGTTTTCACCTTATATATAATATGATCACCTGAGCTGCTTAATTAGCTGCAAATGCTTGCCTGAGTTTTGCTTATTATGTACTCCCTCCGTCCACCATTTAAAGAGCCATTTTGACTTGGCTCGGGTTTTAAGAAATTGTTTGATTTTGTGAAGAAAAGTAAAGGGAGAAAATGAGTGGAATGTGGGACCCATTTAAAGTATTAGTTTTATATTGAATTGTGAGTGTAAAAAGTTGGTGGGATGTGGAATCCACATACTAAAAGTGGAATAAAGTAAAGGGTTCTATAAATCGTGGACAAACCAAAATGGCAAAAGGATTTTTTAAATCGTGGACGGAGGGAGTATTGGATTTGAGTTATGATTCTACTTTCTAGCTATTTTACATAAGAAAGCTTGTATGAACTCGGAAATCATAATACACCACTTGAATCATAAACCAGGAGATTAACTATTGCTAATTCACTGCTGACTATTACTGTAATCTGATGCTGTTAATTTTGTGGTTTAATTTGGGCATTTGAATGTTTAATGTTCTATGTGGTTCCAACAGATGAAACCGCGTAGTCATCCTTGATGTGATCATTACTCATATGTTTGTGTTTAGCTAATACTACAATACAATGCTTTGACGAGCGGCTGATATTTTATTTTGCAGAATTTGGATTCGAAAATCCACCACAACAATCTGCTTAACAATATTCTTGCCAAGGTCGGTCATATGCAAAATTCAGTTAATTTGTATCTGGCAGTTCTCAAAAGAATATTAAAGACATTACAAATTTTATGATGTGCTGAAGATATAAAGTTTGAATAATGTCCTCTGTTATAGCTTAAGTATGTGGATGAGATGGCAATTAAATGGTATAGCTTGGCGGATGAATGTTCTGTTTTTAAATTTCTTTACCACTTACTTATTTAATATGTCCACGAGCAAGGTCTTAACACAAAATAATTTGCCTGTATGTAAGTAGGCATGTTCAAGATAGTAGATTAAATATCAATGTCACTTCTTTCTAAACAGCCGGATCTTTTATATCAGGTGGCCGTTTAACATTATGCTGGTCCAATTCGTCTTTAGCTTCACTTGGCATATCTTAAACTTGTGCAGATAGAAGGGAATAATGCACATGCTGATGATGCCATCATGCTTGATAAAGATGGATATGTATCAGAAACAAATGCAACAAACATTGTAAGTTCATTCACTTGACCAAAAATCTACAATCTCCCACATCCCTTTCAGCTGCATGATTTTCCAATTGATAAGCTAGAGCTGTTTGAAGTTTCATCAAGTGGAGAAAGCTGAAGCTGCAAACTAGATATATATTAATTCTTGTCAAAATCTATTTCCAGAATCCCACTATAAATAGTTTAATTGATGAATTGTTTGTTTTTCTTGTTGTTTTTTTATCTTATACTCTAGGGGTATTCGATTTGTAATGTTAATATTCGTTTCTCTAATATGTTGACATTTTCAAATGCAATATATTACTAGATTGAGATTGAGAGGTAAGATGAGGGAATTGGTGAATTTGTGTTACCTTGTACAGTTGTACTGTATTATCTTATCTATCTTTTAAGGGGAGTTTGGGTTGGATTAAATGGTTCCTGTTTTTTGTATTTTACATTTAAGGTTAGTGCTAATATTAAATGATTTAATCTTTTGATATTGCCATACTGCAGTTTTTGGTGAAGAAAGGCTGTGTAGCTACTCCCTACAGTGATTATTGTCTTCCTGGTGTAACTCGTGCTACTGTAAGATTCACAATATTCTGTTCCAAAGAATTGCACATATTTCTGTGATATTCTTTATGATAAACCTTTCTCCATAGGTTATGGACCTTGCGGTGAATGAGAACTTAGTTATGGTTGAGCGACGTATAGGTTTGTCAGAGTTCCATACAGCAGATGAGGTCTGTTTTTTGTAATCCCATAAAGAGTTCAATAAGGATGAACTTATTAAGAGCCATTGCATTCTAAAGTTTTCTACGTAATTTATTTTTTGTAATTCAAATATATTGAAGTTGGCAGCTTTGTTGCAGGTCTTCACAACAGGAACCATGGGAGAGCTCAGTCCAGTAAGTTATATTCTCCGATATCTCATGCTTCGTAATATTGTGATTAATGTTGGATAATCTTATCACTTCTTTGAGAAGTCTTTGTTCCCTTATTTTCTTCTAGTCCTAAATATCCAGGATGTGCATTTTTGTAGATTCTAGGTACTAAGAGAAAACATATTACTTGTGCACTTATTGGCCTTAAATTCCTGCCATAGCATCGGTACATTTTTGCTAGGAATATTAGTATCCCACATCGGTGGTTAGACATAGTCTAGCTTAGTCTCTTGTACTATATATATATGTGGCCTATGTGAGTAATGAGATACACCTACTACTCTTCTCTACTATGTATCTATACTTCTCATCATATATCTATATTTTATTATTCTACAATTGTTTTTTGCACTTCTCTTCTAACTCTTATATGCCTCGTAATGACAAAGAACGGTTGATGTGGATAAGATTTAGAGTTTGACTGATCATAGCTCCTTGCATAAGCATGACTCTTAGAGAAATGAAGCGAATGGAGATGAATAGTATTGACTGAACTCAAATAAATTGGAATACAGAGTAGATATTGAAAAACAATCCTCTTACGAGGCTATATGGTAAATTACCGTCCTTAAACTAAACTCAAGATTCAACATCACTGTCAAACCTCAACGCACTTATTTATTGAACTCTCGAAATATTTAGATAGACTTCTAGAGTTCCAACCTTTAAAGATGACTTGTAGGCTTTTAATCATTTAAGATAGACTTATGATAGACTTATGGACTTCTAGCCTTCTATCTCTTGATGTGTATCACTGGCCTTGGAATAAGCTGTTTAAGATCTTATAACCTTCAGAAAAATGCCTGGAAAATTATCACTTAAAGAGCTTATATAAAAATAAGTTCCTCAACTCTGACTTAGTTGTTTGTACTTACAAGGAACAATCTATCTACAAATATAATTCACTGTGATTGCACTTTCATTTTCATCTCTTCCATTTTTCCTCTCCAACTGATAATTCTCCCACTAGCTTATAAGTTTATTTATCCAAACACTTTCACAGTTTATAAGGTTTTAAGACATTACATCCTATAAGCTCTTGAAACCTCTCTAAATAAGTTTAGCCAGAGTACCCCCTTAATGCATTGCTTCAACCTTATTAGGTCCTTAAAGTTGATGGACGTACAGTTGGAGATGGTATGGTGGGACCCGTGACGCGAAGATTGCAAAATGTGTATACAAAATTGAACTCAGAATCAGGAGTGCCTATACCGGGTTATATACATAACTGAGACTATATATCAAGGAGGTAACTTCTACTTCACAGAGCCTTTATATTTAGATATCCCTAATTGTTCAAACCAATATTATTTTATAAATTATAGTAGTAAGTGAATTATGACTTGAACCACGGCAATGCAATTGATTTCTATCTGCTGTTACATTTTTTTTTTGTTGACCATGCTTCTCAGGGAAAAAGAACCACTTATTTGTTTGACATTGTGCAATGGAAAAAGAACCACTTCTTTGTTTGACATTGTGTGTGTAACAAGGTGAAGGCAGACCAGAACAGCTTCAGTTAATTCTCACTAGGATTTTGGAATTGCGATTTTAGTAATATGGAATGGAATGGCATGCCTGCAAATAAAGTGTATCTCCTAGCAAAAACACAATTGAACTGAGCTATGTATTGGCATGGAAACATTCTAGAATCGCCACATCATGACATTTTCTCTGTACTACTCCTATTCTCCCTTCCTAGCTTCTTTTCCTGTTTTCTTATCAATGTCTTTGCCCACTTCACGCTCAAATTTGTATGAAAGAACTTACATGAAACTCTTTTAATTATATTCGACAGTTTCGTTAAAGAAATGAGGAAAAGAGACACCACAAATTTTGAAGTATTGTTATACATATACATGCATGTAGAGATGTCAGTGCAGCCCGCAATCCTTGGGCTGGCCCGAATAGCCCGCCAAATTTATAGGGTTAGGGTTGAAAATTTATAGCCCGATAAAATTACAACCTCATTAGCCTGCACCCGAATAGCCTGCAACCCGTTAGGACCAGATCCGAAAATCCGATAAAATTTCTATTGTTCTATTTATATTATTTTTATAATATACTCCCTCCGTCCCACAAAAGATGTCACACTTTCCTTTTTAGTTTGTCCCACAAAAGATGTCACATTTCTTCTTTTGGAAAAAGTTCTCTCTTACATCAATTATAAAATTATATTTTCTCTCACCACTTGACACACAAAATAACATCTCCTCAAATCCCGTGTCATATCTCTCAAGTGTGACATCTACTATGGGACGGAGTGAGTATATAACTACAAAAATAACTTTAAATTTTATGTTGAATATACAAATTATATATTAAATTTTTATAATATAATAATAGATAAATAAATTAGAAACTTTAAATTCACTAAAAATTATATAAATTTCTAAAACATTCTTTAAATTTTTCCGAAATATGTTTATACTTCATTTTGCACAAATCTCAAATATTAATATTTGTTCATGTTTATGTTTGAATTTAAGCATATATCTCAAATTATCAAATTTATCATAATTAAATGTTTTACATTTTATAAATATAACTAATTTTCATCATTATTTACTGGATTGATCGCATGTTAATTTTATCTGTAGCAACCCGATTAACCCGTTGGGCTACTCTGAAACCCGAGATTTTAGGATTAAGGTTGAACTTTTATAACCCAAAAAAAATCACAACCCGATTGACCCGCACCCGATTGACCCAAAACTTGATAGGGTTAGCCCGAAACCCGCTGGGCTGACCCGATTGACATCCCTTGATGCATGGTCATGATCTCCTTACCGGGACGGACACACGTTGGAACATGGGGGGTCCTTGAGACCCCCAACTATTTTCAGTATGGGATATTGGCCCTTAGTATTATGGAATTTTCAAAAAGTTGGGTTTTTCCCATGAACTTTCATCTAGGCAAATAATATTATGAACTTTATCTGAGTTTGTTATTTTCATCGGCGAAAAAATTTCGGCAAACTGACACATATTTTTTTCTTAATTTCTCGACAACAACTTCGAGAGTTTCAAGTTCTTCAATCTTTGTGAATAGTTTTTCATGTAGCACACCCTCCAAAATTGTTCATCAAGTCAATTACTATAGTCAGAATTTTTTCGCCTGTGGGAAATAACATACTCAGATAAAGTTTGTGATATTATTCGTTAAGTTGAAAGTTCGTGGGAAAAGCCTAACCTTTTGAATCCATGATATTAGGGGCCAATATCTTTTTCAATAGTACTATATATTGTATATTCATACTATGATAAACAATACTCCTTCCGTCCCATTAAAGATGACCCACTCTCAACCAAGATGACCCATTACTAAAATGGAAACACCTTTCTCTCTACTTTATTCATTCTCTCTTACTTTACTCTCTACACTCCAAACACAAAATAAAGTTGCATAAATTTCCGTCCCGCCTAAGGAAGGGGCCATCTTCCTTGGGACGAAGGAAGTAATTTAAATTTCCGTCCCGCCTAAGGAAGGGGTCATCTTCCTTGGGACGGATGAAGTACTTTAAATTTAGTGTAGGCATGGGCGGACCCATGTAGAAATAGGGTAGGGTTAAAGCCCTTAATAAAAATATTTTTTAAACTATTTTCTTTTATAAATTTTTAAAATTTGTTCAAATTTAATGTAGATTATTATATAAAAGCCCTTATAAATGATCTAAAACATAAAAAATATAACTTTAGAACAAAATTTAGAAATCACAGCCCCCAATCATATTTTTTTCTGCGTCCGCCCCTGAGTGCAGGTGGTTTGCAACCACAGATCAGGTGTTCAGATCCCGCTACAAGCGTGCTTTGCTTGATTTTAGTTGGTTGATTTTGTATAGCTATTAAAGATTGTTTTCTTCGCACCAAATTTGATTATATATAGGGGTTATTAATATGACAACCCACTTTATTGTAACATCGTACTATCATTTTAGGTCATTAAATTTGAAGATCGTGTGATTCTCAAGCTGCCATGTGGCAACCTATTTTAATTAAATTGGAACATAATAAAACGCTGAAGGGCAAAATCGACATTCTCCTATTTTTAGTCTGTTACCAGATTGCAGTGTTACTAAATTAATATTGCAGTGTTACGCTCCTGTATCATTCGTAATACTCCATCTGTCTCACAATAAGAGTCACATTTTATCATTTTGGTTCGTCCCACAATAAGAGGCACATTTCACGTTTTACCATAAATAGTAAGTAGGTCTCACGTTCCACTAACTCACTTTACTCACATTTTATTACAAAACCAATATAAAAAAATAGGCATCATATTCTTCTAACTTTTACAACCCACTATTCTTTACTTTTCTTAAAACCTGTGCCCATAAAAAGAGTGACTCCTATTATGGGACGGAGAGAGTAGTTTTTTACCCTACCAGATTGCAGTTTTACTCTATGAATATTGCAGTGTTACGCTCCTGCATCATTCGTAATAGTTTTTTGTCTGACCATATTGCAGTGTTACTTTATGATTGCAATGTTACCAAGTAGTATTTGCAGTTTACATATTACTTTATTGTACTTGTTCCTGATATAGTTTATTCAAGCGATTTCAGAATTGTTCTCGCAGTATTGCTGATTATAGCTTTGTGGTCTACAGTCTTCCTTCAATTTCAGGAATGCGCCTAAAATGTGGGATATGCCAATACCGTTTCCGATTTAAATTTTTGGGAATTGACTAAAATACTCACTCCTTCAATTGGTGTCACTCTAATATGGTGTCACCTAATGCTACCCTATTAATTCATTACTATCAATTATTTATATTTTCTTATGGCTAAATTTATTTATTTATCTATCTTGTAATTAGATAAATTTTTTTATTCTCATAGTTAATTTATTGCTTAGTTGTTAATTTATTTATGTTTCTTTTCTTTCTCACACTAGTAATGTTAATAGTTTTATTTATTTTCCTATTTGTATAAATGTTACTATTATTGTAAGATCACGGAGTAATGGTATTTATAATCTAAGATAATATGAAATTCTTCAGCCCCATAAAAATGCATATATGCTATTAGTAAATTTAATTTTAAAGTTATGTTTTTATTTAACAAAAATAAATTTTCATAAATTATTTTGACACCGACACTATAGATGTATATTTTTAGTTTATATTGCTATTTTCAAATAATTTATGTCTTATTATTCGTTTCTATTTCAGATATGTAATGTTCAAGTCGGAATTGTTTTTGCCGTAGTTAACACTAAAAATATGTAACAATTATTAGCAGTAATAAGGACCCCAGCATTAAAATCCTGCGTCCGCCACTGTCTCCTAAAATCGATCCTTAATCAATACATAAAAACTAATTAAGACTACTGGATTGGAAACTAGATGATGTTGATTTATTCTTTTATGTAAAGTCATGAACTTTTAAAATAGTTTGATTTTTCCCGTGAACTTTAAATGTTGCATGAAAAGTCATGAACTTTACCGGACTGTGTAAATTTCCCATCCGACCCGACCTGGTAGATTTCCGACACAAACTTATCCTACATGGCGCACCGGAGGCGTGACTTGGCAGCTCCATTAATTCTGATTGTCTCTCTTCTATCTTTGCAAACCCTGACCCTAGACTTATCACAAATATACAAGTAGTACAAATGAAAACATACAAATTGAAATTTACAAATCGAATTTAGTGTACAAATCCATAAACATACAAGTCTAATTCAGGATAAAAGTAGCATTAATTCCATAATTCGAATTGAACCCTAAATTTATCATTTGCCAAGTCACGTTTCCGGTGAGCCACGTAGGATAAGTTTGTGTCGAAAATCTATCTGGTCGGGTCGGATAGGAAATTTACACAGTCCGATAAATTTCATTACTTTTCATGCAACATTTAAAGTTCACGAGAAAAATCAAACTATTTTAAAAGTTCATGACTTTAATTTACATGCAATTTGTTCTTATTATAAATATCAGTTAGTAGTTTCTAGAATATCAGTTTTGGGGTATTATTAAAAAATTATATAGAAAACATTGTTGATTATTAGTAATTAATTTTATTTTTTGTTTAATTAGAATAATATTTCAAACTTTGATTTTTATATAAATTTTTAATTTAAAATATTTAATCGTAGAAAGTATATTAAATTAAATGTAGTTTTATGAGAATTTATATATCATGCGTTGTAAATTGTAGTAATAAAAAATACTTGTGAATTAATTTGTTCACTTATGTTGTTAGTGTTAAAAAATACAAATAACTTTTATTAAAATATAGTATTAAATGTTTTAATCGATATTGTTTTTTCAGAGACATATATGTTTTGCATTGACTGATCATCTCAATAATACTAGATAATATCTATTTTACTTTTGAGATGGAAAAAGGCATCGACATTTCGACAATAAAACTATTATCAAATAAAATTAAAGGAAAATAAATAAAATGCTCCAACGACACATTGCACAAGTAAAAGTAAGATTCTTTGGATCTTGATATCGAATGGGATGAGATTGATTCTCATTTTAGATTTCATTTGATCACACTCACATGGATGTCATATAAGGGGAACACTACGATGACACCATAGTTAGAGTGACAACCTGATAAGTCGAGTTTTGTGCCTTGGTTACTGGTCAGTTTACTGTGCTTAAACAAATAATATGCGCAATTTAGTTGCTAAGTGTGCAGGAAGAGAGTCTAGACTTGTGTAAGGGGAGTTGTAGGCAAATCAAGTGGAAAACAAGTAAAAAAAGTGCAAACTGATCAGTAGACCATAGGGAGACTAGATAGAAGATTTTGAAGGGGTAAAATTGTCAATGCAAGAGAAGGATAACCCAGGGATTTGGGCCACACCGACCTATAAATAGGGGGCTTAACATGAAGATAAAGAGCTTCGGAAAATCACTCTTTAAGCCTCATTTTTTTCCGTTCACCACCTTTCCAGCTGTAGGGGAAGTTCACCCATGCCAGTGCCGTTCCAACAATCGTAGCTAGTCTGAAACAGTTTCATCGCTCTTATGAGCATAAACAATCTTATTTTCTCTTTTGAATTTCCATTTCAGTTTTTGGAGCTTTCTACTGTTTAGTTTTTCGATTTCCTTAGTTAAATCTCGTGGTAGATTTCGTATCGTTGTTGGATTCGTTGTTGATTTTGTTTTGTTGCTTTGAATCGTGGATCTTGATCTAGTTTTAAGATATAAAGTTTTTTGTTTGGTTTATCTTGTGTTGATCTTAGCTTAGATTTTATTGCTTGTTTTAGTTATGCCTAGTTCAAGGTAGATCTGATGGTTCTTGAGTGTTTTGCATGTTTTAATCGGACATAGCAACAAGACAATGCATGGTTTCAGTTATGTTCTATTTTCGTTGCATCTTGTCTGTTGACCACTTTATGTAAATCTCAGTTTATTTCGTTTCCGTTCTTGTTTCAAGTTAGATCTTACATTTATAATTTCGGGCTTTAAGATTCATCCATGGAAGTTGTTGATTTACGTTAGTTTTGTTTGGTGAGGAAGAATATGCCAGCATCAAAGAGTGGGACCAAAAATATGCTTTATGCTTTTGTACCTTCTACTTTTCAGCATTTCTACACCTAGGTAGTTAGTTAGGATCTATGGTCGTTGGTTGCTTTTACCTTTTGTCTAGTCTAATTTTGGTAAGTTTCATCTTGCAGTTTCATTTCAGGTGCACACTTGTAGTCGAGTTCCTCATATTCACACACTCCATTTCATGACATGTTGCATTTTGAGGCACACCCGACCTCCTGGTTAATTTAGGTATAGATTCTGTTTTCGTTTTAGTCCACCCTAGTTAGTTCAACCCACATAAAGCGTGGCAGCAAGCCAACCCTTTCTGAATCAGAAGTGTATCATGTCCTCTCCATCTTTGTGGGATCGATCCTTACTCCGCTATACTAGTTAGTAGAAGTGGGTTGAAGGTTTGATACGAAGTTTTAGGGACAAAGACAAGACTAGATCTGGGTCCCCTCCTGGCCAGTTGACACACGACACATAGTCTATTACACTTTTAAACCTTAACCAAGAGCTATCACAACCTACCACCGTTAATAGCCATTCGATCTCTTAATTACCCTTACAATCAATATTTTCGTCATAACCAAGCAATGCGTACTCTAATTCTACAAAACAATTTCATCCATCCATTTAATAGATCTGATGGCTATAAATGGTGGTAGGTTGTCACCTTCATTTGGGTTGTCATTTTAATATAAATATGCCATGTAATAATATATCCTTAAAAGGAAACTGTGGAGATATTTTTATTGCTCTCTCTATCCACGAAATAATGTTCAAAAGGACTATTTTGGGATGTACACAATTTAATGTTTTACTTACATTTTTTCATTTTAGGTAGTGAATCTCACACTCCACTAAATTCTTACACTTACATTCTACTATAAAACTAATATTACATTCGTCTCATAAAAATAGAGACTCTTTCCATTTTGATCCCTCCCAAAAAATAGTCCACTTCTATTTTTGGTAATTTCTTTTCCTCTAATGAGGTGAGTCTTATTCTCTATGAACATACTTCAATAACTTTTTCTTTCCGTCTCTTGTATTTTTACCAATCATGCATTAAAATACGCATCGTCACAAATATCTCTATTTTTATGGGACAGATGGAGTATATAAAAGTGAGACCTACATTTCACTCAACTTTTCCATCAATATCTTTCACATTTCTTAAAATTTGTGCCAAATTAAATCGGAACTTTATGTGATTTTCTAGAGAGATGATTTTCTTAGAAATGGTGTATGGAGAGTGTCATGTTTTGATTATACTCCATGTAAGAAGATTAATGGCTGGTAGGAAGAGTTAAAATTTTCTCTGTATGTATGAATCAATAGTTAGTTAACGCCGTTAATTTCAATACACAAAATCGCCACATGATGTTTGTATATTGGTGCATTAAAAGATGAAACACAATTGTGATATAGAAGATCTGACTTGTAGAAAAACACACAACATAAATTTTATTAATTCTTGAAAATGAATTCACTCTTAGCTTACAAATTGACATGAAAATTTAACATCACACGTACACAATCAAACTATGTTAAACACACAATTGACATATAGGAAATAATAATAATTGAAAAAATAAGCTAGAAATTGTTCAAGATTTTCGGGTTTCAGACGGCTCAACATTTGGGCATGTCCGGAATCGGAGGCAGCATCTTCGCATCCGGAGTCTTGCCATTTTTCACAATGAACGCCATCTCCATTCCCCAGCTGACATCAGGCCCGGTCCTGAGTTTTTATTGGCCCGGGGCGGAACTAAAAGAGGGGCCCCATAATAATACTATAAACTAATAGTAACAATAACAACAGTAGTAATAAAACACTTCAATACATCCAAGACAATATTTATAGCATACAATTTATATTATTACCTTAAAAGTTTCTTCTAGCATGTATATACTCATGTATGTATTTGGATTTTGGAGGCCCCAACGTTTTGGGGGCCCGGGGCGGGGGCACTGCTCGACCCCCCCCAGGTCCGGGCCTGGCTGACATGCCTCTCCAAATGACAGTGCATTAGCCAAACACCTGCAACAAAGGTAAGGGTTAGGGTTAGGGTTAGGGTTAGGGTTAGCCCTATATAAATAAGAGTGTATGTGGTTTTCCTAGATTGTTGGCCTTGAACATAATGGCAGTCCATCCATTGCTTGGAACAACAATAGTATTCTGCAGAGGAGGATCAACAAGATTATACCCGACTGAGTCCCTTTTCCTGTTGAAGTTTCCGGTCCCCATTCCAACCAAGTAGAAGCTGTAGCCGTGCAAGTGCATCGGATGATATACACACAACCTCCACTGTCGTATTATACTTCAATACTGCAACTTGTGTCCCATTTAGAGGTGTCCGGTAGATGCTAGAGATATTCTCCGCGGTGTAGTTGAAAGTGAAAGGTGGGTTTCTAGGGAAGTTTTCGTCGTACACTCCTGGAATCTGATTGTAATACGCTCCAAGAATGTCGATTCTTGGTTGAACGAATGTGATGTTGTTGATGCTTGCCTTCAGCCGCTGCCCAGTCACTTGCCCAGTACATCCAGGGCAAGGAAATGTGTTGATTGAGAGAGTGAAGAGAAACGTTTTCTCTACTTTTTGAGGGACGTCGATTGGGTGATCTTCGCCACCTAAGCTTCTCAGCCGCGCTGTGAAACTATCGGAGGCAATGGTGTCGTTGATAGGGGGGAGTGTAGGTGTTGAATTATTAAACTCAATTACTTCATAATTAAGAAATATTAAGTTTATTAAAGTATTGGAAGCTTGGTGAACATTGTGGAGAAATCAAGAAAGGATAAATTCAAGTTGATTAACATGAAGGGCTGGAGTTCTCGAGAAGATTACAGTTGGCATGCATTTGGGAATATTAAATTAATTAAGGAGCTTACTAGAATTAACTAGATGTACTATGTCGGCTTAGATGACCGACTTTAACTTCTATAAATAGGTGTTTAGTTAGTAATTGTAATATCAATCAAAAATTAGAATTGTGAGTTAGAATTAGAGGAAGAGCCGTAGCTCAAGTTAGGAAGAAAGAAAGATTTGTAGTGCTGTAGCACTTTTAGTTTGAGTGTTTTTTGTAATCCTTTTTGTGAGAAGCCTATCAATACTTATCCTCCATATTTTATCCTTGTTGAGTGTTCCTATATTTTGTGTGTCAAATATCCAACAAATCTGGTATCTAGAGCCACTCGATCCTACCTATGGCGGCAACGTTGAATATGGTTCAATCCCAGATTCCCAAATTAGAGAAACACAACTATGGGAATTGGAGTATTCAGATGCGAGTCTTGTTGCAATCACAAGAGTTGTGGGATATTGTTCAAGACGGCTACACCGAACCTGCCTCCCAAGAAGCTGAAGATGCCCTGACGAACAACCAGAAGAACGCCCTCAGAGATGCAAGGAAACGAGACAAGAAGGCGTTGTTCAATATCTATCAAGGTATTGATGAAACCACGTTCGAGAAAGTAAGTGCAGCCACCACGTCAAAACAAGCCTGGGAGATTCTGAAGAATTCTTTCACCGGCGTTGATAAGGCGATACGAGTTCGACTGCAGATCCTACGTGGCGAGTTCGAAAGTTTGGCCATGTCTGAAACGGAGAGCATTTCAGACTATTTCACAAAAACATTAGTTATTGTGAATCAAATGAAAAGGCAAGGAGAAATAGTTGAAGATGTTCGTGTCATTGAGAAAATTCTTCGTTCCTTGAAGTCAAAATTTGAGCACGTCGTTGCGGCTATCGAAGAATCAAAAGATCTCAGCACTATGTCTATCGACCAGCTGCAGAGTAGCTTGGAAGTTCACGAACAACGTATGAAGAAAAAGGCGACTACATCACTTGAGCATATGCTACAAGCAAAGATGTCGATACAAGAAGACAAGAAGTTTGAGCTTGGGATATCACGTGGCGGATACAACCGAGGTCGAGGCTATCGTGGCCGAGGACGCAACCAGAATTACCAAAATCAAGGAGGACGAGGCCAAAATTATCAAAACGAGGGAGGACGTCAAAATTCCACCTATCGAGGTAGAGGTCGAAATTTTTATGGACAACGAGGACGAGGAAGAGGGCAATACAGAGGCGGTTATTCTCAAACCTATAATCAACCAAGGTTTGATAAAGCAAATGTGGAGTGCTATACTTGTCACAAATTCGGGCATTACAGCTATGAATGTCCAACAGCCGGAAATACCAGGTCCAACCAACAAGTCCATTATGCAGATGGTGGAGACAATAATGAGCAGGTAATTTCAACCTCTCTTTTTACTCATAAAGGACTTGAGGGTGATCAGTGCAACACGTGGTACTTGGATACTGGAGCAAGTAACCACATGTGCGGGAACAAGGAACTCTTCGTGGAGCTGAATGAGACATCTTATGGGGATGTTACTTTTGGAGATTCCTCAAAAGTTGCGGTGCAAGGAAAAGGTAATATCTTGATTAAGTTGAAGAATGGAAATCATGGTTTTATATACGACGTCTATTATGTGCCTGCCATGAAGAACAATATTTTGAGTCTTGGTCAATTGCTGGAGAAATGTTTTGATGTGAGTATCAAGAATTCTTATCTGTCTATCAATGATGCTCGAGGTAATTTGGTTGCCTCTGTGAAGATGCCCAAAAATAGATTATTTGCATTGAACATGAAACATGATATGTTGAAGTGCATGAATGCAATTGTTAACGATGAATCGTGGCTATGGCATTTGCGTCTTGGACATCTAAATTTTGGTGGTTTAAAACTATTGTCCACAAAGAATATGGTGAAAGGCTTGCCGCATATTAATCATCCTGAAGAAGTTTGTGAAGGATGCATATTGGGAAAACATCACAGGCCAAGTTTCTCAAAAGAAATGAGATGGAGAGCATCACGCCCATTGGAGATCGTTCATACAGATGTTTGTGGTCCTCTGAAGCCTATTTCTACCGGAGGTAATCAGTACTTTCTAACTTTCATTGATGATTACTCTAGAAAGACTTGGGTGTATTTCTTGAAAAGGAAATCTGAGGTGTTTGATATTTTCAAAGAGTTCAAAATTCTTGTGGAAAGGCAGAGTGGGCACTATATTAAAGTTCTCAGATCCGACCAAGGAGGCGAGTTCACATCCGATCTGTTCGAAAAGTTTTGCAAGGATCATGGAATCGTTCACCAGCTTACACCTGCATATACTCCTCAACTGAATGGCGTTGCTGAAAGGAAGAACCGAACAATTCTTGATATGGCAAGGAGTATGATCAAAGGGAAGAACTTACCCCGAGAATTCTGGGCTGAAGCTGTCGCAACAGCAGTATATCTCCTGAACCGGTGTCCCACCAAAAGTGTTCGCAACATGACGCCCGAAGAAGCATGGAGCTCGTTCAAGCCCAGTGTTGCGCACCTCAGAGTTTTTGGATGCATTGCCTATGCCAAAATTCCTGAAGCTCGAAGAATCAAGCTTGATGATAAAGGCGAAAAGTGTATCTTCGTGGGATATGGAGATCGAGTAATGGGTTACAAATTGTATAACCCACTCACAAAGAAGGTGATCTTAAGTCGTGATGTGGTGTTTGAAGAAGATCAAACATGGAGCTGGGAAGATAAGAAAGCTGCAAGCTCGTCAGAAATTGTACCTGATCAGCAAGAAGATGCACGTGAAGTTGAAGAACCTGATTCACCAACATCATCTCAAGGTCCAGTCGGAAGGCCAAGAAGAATGCGCAATCTGAACGATATATATGAAGCTACTGAAGAAGTTGATGAAGCTGTGGAGGAAAATGTGAATCTTATTTGTTTTTATATGGATGTTGATCCTATTGTTTATGCAGATGCTGCGCAAGACAGGAAATGGAAGATGGCAATGGATGAAGAAATCAATGCGATCGAGAAAAATGATACTTGGTCATTGACAACACTGCCAGAAGGCCGAAAAACAATTGGTGTGAAATGAGTGTTCAAAACAAAGAAAAATGCCAATGGTGAAGTGCAAAGGTACAAAGCGAGGTTGGTAGCGAAATGATACAAGCAGAAGACCGGAATTGATTATAGTGAAGTCTTCGCTCCTGTTGCTCGTCTTGAGACGATCAGATTATTTATCTCGCTAGCTGCCCAACACAATTGGAAAATCTATCAGCTTGATGTGAAGTCAGCTTTCCTAAATGGTTTTCTTGAAGAAGAAATTTACGTGGAGCAACCTGAAAGTTATGTGAAACGAAGAGCTCAAGATAAAGTTTACAGATTGAAGAAAGCTTTGTACGGGCTCAAGCAAGCTCCACGTGCATGGAATTCCAGAATCAATGAGTATTTTCTGAAGAATGACTTTGTGAAGTGCCCTTTCGAACATGCTCTATACTTGAAGAAAGATGCTGCAGGTAACATGTTATTTGTTTGCCTGTATGTTGATGATCTAATCTTTACTGGAAATTGTGAAGCAATGTTTCATAAATTCAAGAAGAGCATGATCAAGGAGTTCGAGATGACGGACATTGGTTTGATGGCACATTTTCTGGGAATTGAGGTAGTGCAAAATGAAGATGGGATATTTATCTCTCAAAGCTCTTTTGCAAAACAAATCTTGGAGAAATTCAAAATGGAGTCCTGCAATCCTGTTAACACTCCCGTGGAGATTGGTCAAGAATTGAGGAAGCATGATGGTGAAGCAGAGGTGGATCCAACTTACTTCAAAAGCCTCGTTGGAAGTCTACGATATCTAACGTGCACTAGGCCTGATATTCTCTATGGAGTTGGATTAATCAGCAGATACATGGAAACACCGTCACAGTCTCATTTGAATGCGGCCAAGAGGATTTTGCGCTATATTAAAGGTACGCTGAATGAAGGTATACTTTATCCCTCTAATCAAGAAGTTAAGCTCGTTGGTTATTCGGATAGCGATTGGGGAAGAGATTTAGATGAAAGAAAGAGCACTACCGGCTACTGTTTTTATATTGGTGATGCTGTCTTTACTTGGTCGTCAAAGAAGCAAGCTATAGTGACACTCTCAACATGTGAAGCCGAGTATGTTGCAGCAAGTTCAACGGTGTGCCATTGCATTTGGTTGAGAAATTTATTAACTTTTCTGGGATTCGCACAACAAGGCCCGACGGAGATACGTGTTGATAACAAGTCTGCAATAGCACTTGCAAAGAATCCGGTGTTCCACGAACGAAGTAAGCATATTGATACTCGTTATCACTTTATTCGGGAGCATGTGAACCAAAATGATGTGGAGTTGGTTTATTGCAAGTCACAAGACCAAGCTGCAGATATATTTACGAAGCCATTAAAACATGATGTTTTTAGAAGATTGAAGGTTATGCTTGGAATGAAGACCTTGAAGAATTGAGTTTAAGGGAGGATGTTGAATTATTAAACTCAATTACTTCATAATTAAGAAATATTAAGTTTATTAAAGTATTGGAAGCTTGGTGAACATTGTGGAGAAATCAAGAAAGGATAAATTCAAGTTGATTAACATGAAGGGCTGGAGTTCTCGAGAAGATTACAGTTGGCATGCATTTGGGAATATTAAATTAATTAAGGAGCTTACTAGAATTAACTAGATGTACTATGTCGGCTTAGATGACCGACTTTAACTTCTATAAATAGGTGTTTAGTTAGTAATTGTAATATCAATCAAAAATTAGAATTGTGAGTTAGAATTAGAGGAAGAGCCGTAGCTCAAGTTAGGAAGAAAGAAAGATTTGTAGTGCTGTAGCACTTTTAGTTTGAGTGTTTTTTGTAATCCTTTTTGTGAGAAGCCTATCAATACTTATCCTCCATATTTTATCCTTGTTGAGTGTTCCTATATTTTGTGTGTCAAATATCCAACAGTAGGGAGGAGGGGGGAAGACGGGTTGGGATAGTTTCCGGTGTATTCGACAATGGCGGTTGTCGTGTTTTCTGATGAATTTCCGGCAACGCTATGCACTCTCGAAGCCATGTAGTAATTGGCTAGGGTTTTGGTTGGCCTCCAACAGGAAATCGATGGTTTGGCCGGGCGATATTGCCACGTAGTCGGTAGCGAATGGCTTCGTGTAGCTGCCGTCCGATCCGACGATGGTGATGTTGTGGTTGGCGATTTTAAAGAACATTATATTATTCATCACTGCGTTGATCATTCGGAATAGATATGTCTTCCCATGATCGACCTTCACCTTGAATGTATCTGTGTTCACACATTTTTTATTTCCAAAATTAAGACTAACACCAACTATATATACATATAAATGTAGTATTAATTTGTCAAAATATTTTGTTACCAGGTTTAGAGCAGGGATTGAGATCACCAGGTTGACCATTTATGAGGAAGGCATCAGAAATTATTGGGTCGCCTCCACTAGCCAAAAATTCAGACAAGACTGCCTCAATGTCTCTTTTCCACCATTCTCCTATACTACAAATATTTTTCATACAAAGATTAATACTGATTACAAGAATGGAAAATTTTCATTTGATGTCGTAAGGATGTAGCTTGAGTAGGTGACGTAGGCGAATTGCCAATACAATAACGGTGTCGATGCTTGCAAAAGGGGCTGAGGATTCTAAACCATTGCTATGCCATGAAGTGGGTCACCAGACATCGATTAGAGGCTGAAAAAAATACAAAAATATAGTACTGTTTTTTCGGGCTTAATCTTTAATTTCCTAGTTTTTGTTTTATTTCCTATTGGGTCCCTAGGGTTTTCTAGCAGCTTATAAATAGCGTGTGTCTTTGTTTTGAATGCTTCAATTTTTGATTAATACGATTATTTACATTATTAAGAAACTAGAGTTTCTTCAGTTACTCACTTGTTCAGTCATTATCTATACATTTCTATGTCACTTTTGTATATTCAATAAGTTATGTTTAGTTAATGCTGTATACTGAGATGGAAGAAAAATCAACACACCTAATATGATGGGAATCTCGGCAACAGGAGTGGGGAAGGGATAAGCATCACCCTCTTTTGGATAGACGATGAGTGAACCATGCACTGTAGCTCGAGACCAGTCGCTGTGAGCGTGCCACCACATAGTACCTATCTCATCGGAAAGTACGATATTTTGGCTAAACCTGGTCCCAGGACGAATCGGGCACTGGGTTATGTATTTGGGACCATCTGACCATGGATATCTCGGTTGTTTCACTCCATGCCTGCATTTATAAAATCAACTAATTTAAAAAAATTTCTTCGATTTCAAACACATTGATATCATGATTATGTAGCGGTAATTACCAGTGAAATGTTACTGATAGAAATCTATGGGTTCCATCCTAAAACCAATTGGTGATAAGAGGAGAGGCCCATGAGACTTATGTAGTGGATTAAGCTCTTTGTGTACACCAATGTGGAATATTATTATATTTGAAATCCATGGGTTCCATCCTAAAACCAATTGGTTTTAGGATGAAACCCATGGATTTCTATCATGATATCAGAGCAGAGTAAAATCTGGCTCAGAAAAGCTTCACCATAGCAAAAAAAAAACCATACCAATCCCGGCCAAGAGGCTGAAGCCGATCCTTAGCCAACAGAAACCATACCAATCCCGGTCAAGGCTCAAAAACAGTCCCTACACATAAACATGTTCGATTCAGATTCAGAAGGAGACATCAAACCCAAAATCAAAACATCAAGGATGAAAACAAGCAAACATGTCACTGTTGCATTCAAATTGAATGGAAAAAACTATCATTTGTGGGCTCGACTAATGAAAGTCGCGATAGGAAGCCAAGGAGGATATTCTCACATCAGAGACCTGCCACCAGAACCGGAGCGTCCCGGATATGCCGAGTGGGAGGAAACTGATCTCGTGGTGTTTTTGTGGATCATCGACAACATCGAAAATGACATAATCGCCGACTTTGCTCACCACCAAACCGCGAAGGCGATATGGGACAATCTCGCTGTGACATTTGAAGGCAAGAAAGACCCGTATCTCATATACGATCTAGAAGATAAAGCCATCGCACTCCACAAAGGAAATTTGGATCTCGAAACCTACTACCGACGAATCCACGGACTGTGGATCAATGTGGATCGATGTTGAAAACAGCCGGTCGATTGCTGCGACAAGGGGGTCAAGCAATTCCAGGAATTCTCGAACACCATAAGGCTGTTCAAATTTCTCACTGGACTCAACCCGGAGTATGATACTATTCGCAGGGACATCCTCAAAGAAGAGCCCTATCCCTCAATCGAAGAGGCTTACGGAAGGGTCCAGAGGGAGGCGGCTCGATTGAAAATCATGCCACCAGCGTCCTCCAAGACCACCGAAGACCCCGTCGTTGGTAGCGCCGATGCATCATTGGGAGAAATCGGCTATGGGTTCGGAGAACAGAGAGACCGGCCAACCAACCGAGTACCACCGTGGGAGGAAGAATCGATGAAACCAAACTTTGGTGTTCATATTGCGGGAAGAACAAATACACGAGAGATACCTGCTTCCTCCGTGTGGGATTCCCTGAATGGTGGGATGAAAAACAGAAGACACGAGCGCAGATGAAGCTCGCGGCCGTCGGAATTAGCAAATCGGGGCAGAGTCAGGGGAACCCCCAAATTCAACCCAGAGAAGGACAGATGGGAGGGTCGAATCAGGTTAACCACCCAGAACATCCCGACGATGGTGGTGGCGGCGGAAGCGGCGGAGTTTGGGTCGGAAATTTTGTGGAGAGAACATGAGCCCAAAACGAGTCGCAAAAATGGAATGGAGGCGCAGTCGGAGGTATTGGGTTTGATCCAGGATCAAACCCTTGATATTTTCCTTTATTGCAATTTAACCCCCCAGAATTCCAATTTAGTCCCACACTTATTAAAAATCCCAAATGCGACCCTCCAGACATGGATATTTATGAAAACCCCCCCATAAGTTCAAAAAAATCTGAATTATACCCAACTGTTAGCCATATTTCCACACATAATCGATTTGCACCTCTGATGAATATTTCCGCTGCTTTATCTGTGCAAAATACTGATAATGTTGATAGGAAGGGTTGGATTTTCGACTGTGGCGCCATAGACACTATGACTCCGGAAAGATCTGATTTTAGTAATTTTAAAGAAGTTGCTAAAACCTATATTAGGACAGCTAATGGGGAATTAATTACGGTAGCAGGGGCGGGAACCATAAAAATTTCCCCTACTCTTCGTCTATCAAATTATTTGTTTGTCCCTAGCTTGTCTCAGCGGCTAATGTCAGTAAGCCACGTGACGAGAGAATTGAATTGTACACTCCTAATGCATCCAAATTTCTGCATCTTACAGGATATTCCTAAAGATGAAGTAAACTTAAATCTACTCCTAAGATCTAAACTACGCCTACGTAATTGAGAAAACTAAGCCATAACCATGCATAAATCACAAATAGCTATCGGATCTAAACATCCTAAAACTACTTATCCATAATTTTCTTCGCAACTTGACGAAACATAAGTCTAAAACTCTGATCCAACCAAATCAAACATAACCAAAAAACACTTGAGCTAAGATATGTATCATAAATCGGAAATTGTAAGCAGATCAGAGCATTCATGCATGGTAAACAAACATCTCAGCAAAGATCGAAATCATGACACTAAATTTACTGAATCTAAAAGCATCAAGAGTTTATAATAGAAAGCGTGAACTAAAAGTAAACAAAAGAAAATAGAAATTGTTTCATCGCTCATTCTCGAAGCGGAAATACAGACCCAAAAGCTTGGAGTGATAAAAACCAACACCAAACACCGACTACACTAAACTAGAATAGGAACCAAGTGTATCTGTGAAGGGATTCAGGAAGATGAAGTAAAATGAGCTCCGATTTCAGCCCTAGAAGAAAGTTGAATTCCTAAAGATGTTCCTAAATGTGCATGTGAGACCCCCCTTCCCCTTCTATTCGCGTTTAGGCTTTGTATATATAGAGAGGCATAGGGCTCTGATCCCTAGGGTACCGTCCTATCCCAAAATGTCATTCCTGCCCTTCACTTTTGTGGTGGGGTCTTTAGCTCTATCTCCCACGCGGAAAACTCCTGCTAGCTCCGTATGATTCTGACTTGATCAACTCAGCATTGTAGTTTTTTATTTGATTTCTTGATCCGTTCATCCGCTCAACTGATCTGTTCATTTTCCGAATATGGCAGATTTTCACCCACACCTAGCTCAAAATTAGATGTTAGATCACATATTTGGGTGTAGTTTTACCACAGACCACATGCATGAAACGAGCCTCATCACCAAGCGAACACAGCAATCACCACAATTGAATTGTACTTCATCTGGTGTATGCTTAAGGAGGTTAAGGTTCACTTGGGCTATTGGATTGCCCATACCTGTCACAAGATAGCCTGCCACCCTATCCGCCACCTATATGCCTGCCATCTGCTTGGGGCGTATGTGCAAAGGAATGTCTCTATGAGACTAGCCATTCTCAGGTCCTCTATCATGATGTGCGATGCCCCTGATTGGTTTGACGTTACCTACTTCATCAACACCGGAATTGCTGAGAGAGTAGGGTGAACCCTCCAGTTTACTACACTGGGGCAGGCAAAGGCAACGGCCCTTGAGGTCGAGAGTGAAGATGGTGAAGGGGAAGCGGAGACTGAGGTGAGAGGAGCTCCAGCAGAAGCAAGGCCAATTGCTACAAAAGAGAGATGGCAGAAAATAATGGAGGACATGCTGCAAAAGCTGGGAGAGGCCACTGAAGTGTACAAGGGGCTATTGGAGCTCCAAACTGATAAGATGACAAAGGTCATCTCCCACATGGAGAAGACGATCGAGATAGCCGAAAGGAACTCCCAGTTAGCTCTCCAACTGGCAGCCTCCTCATCCAAAGAAAGCTGACCTCAGCAAGCTACCCCAGAGACCACCCCTATTAAACCATTGGCTCTGAAGAAGGTCAAATTGGAACGCACCAAGCAACAGACCATGAAGTCTGGCTCCCAAGGGAGCAAGAGAAAGAATTAAACCCCCAAAAACCAAGTAATTTTAAAAAACAAATTTAGCCGGTTATTATATGTGAATATTTGTTTACTTTCTATCTTTCCATGTGTCTATGTTTTATGTTCTCCCACTTAGACCAATGCTTGGTCTAAGTGTGAGAAGATTGTTTTATATGTGGAGCACTAACTACCCTTTTTTTCCACTTCATTGAGTTAGCATGAGGACAGGCTAGAATGAAGTGGGAGGGGGGAAACAAATAGTGTAGTTAGTGCTAATATATGTAAGTTTTTGAGTCATTTAAGAGTCATATGCTGGTTACTTAGGATCTATGCATTTTGGTATAAACTGGTCAATTAAAGGGCAAGATTCCCTTAATGAGAGTGATTGAAGAAAGGATACATGTGGATCTGTGAGACCCTTTTCCTTAATAAATCAAGACAATTTGGAAGATGTAAGAACGATGGAAAAGCTTTAACTTTAACCTACTGTTAAGCCCTCTAAATGTGAGTTATAAGCCAGAGTATAACACTTTCTACTATACAGAGAAACAAAGTGACTACCACTTGATGCTTAAAGGTAAATGGCATAGGTTAGTAAGGACTAAAGGCAATAGGAATAACCAGCTGAGCTTAATTCTTTCGAACTATCTAAACCTGCCTCGTTGCAAGGGCATCCCTTAGTAACCATATTTGAGCCTACACTAAAATTACCTTTCTTTTGAAAACCATGAGCCTTCATACCATGTGAGTAAGGGGGTGGAATGGAACAACTCATAAATTGGGGTAGAGGGGATAGTATAGAAGGAATTATAGCCAAGCAAGCAAGAAAAAGAAAAAATATATACATGTATAGTTTTAGTAAAAGGAAAGAGAAAGTCTGGAAAAAAATTAATCATACAAGGCAGGTATAAATTATAAGCTTGACCTTGAGAATAAGGCCAAAATGGCCAGGGGGATCTCCAAATTTTGGGAATTTTTTTAGTTGTACACATGGAGGTTGTTCCAGTTTTGTCCCAAAGTTCACATGTCATTCATACTTATTATTTAAATCTTTGAACGTAGAACCCCCAGCCCCATTACAACCTATAAAAAGACCTTAAGGAACTAGCATGTGCCAATAGAACTCAAAGCATCAGTGTTATGGCCAAATGAATGAGAGAATGGTCCCAACATTTCTGGTAGGAATGAGTGATTGAGTGAATCCAACAGTTTTGGTAGAACTTAAGGCTATCATGACAAATGGACAAACTGATCCAGATAGAAGAAGGGAGGGAAATGAATTTGAAACTATAGACAATTGGATTGATCTTAAGCTTGTGGGGATGATTGCCAAAAGTTGAACCAGTTTGATACATATATGTACTTAGGGTTGTGATCTATTGAGATTTTTTAGCCTAATTGAGAAATGAGATGCATTATCAACCACTCATTTTTATTAAATGAGTGGTCCAAAATTTGCCACATGGAAAATATTTTTAGATTAATTAATTATGAAAGGGCAGAATGGTAATTTTATGGTACATTTTATTCAATAAATACTTTTTTATAATTTTAATTTTTTTAATTTTTTTTCAACTACACATACAATTCATGTCAACTACACACATATAATGTCAACTAGATATACAATTCATGTCATTTACACACATATAATGTCAACTACATATACAATTCATGTCAACTATACACATATAATGCTAACTATAAGTTGTTGACATTTGATGTGCAGGCTATTGACGATAATACCCCGAGTTGATATAATCTACTTGCAGTTGACATTTCGAAAATGTTGTGGATGAGTGGCTGAAAATGCATCTCAATTCTCAATTAAGCTAAAAAATCTCAACCTAACAGGACCCTATGTACTTATGTGTTTTCTACCTTTTATGTATTTTGAGACTTTCCTTATCCTGTAAGAGTCAGTTCATTGTTTGTTTTGCTTGTGTGGTACGTGCTGAAGCGGAACCAGGCATTGAAACTTGCCATGTTTTTATTTTAATTTTCATACTTGAGGACAAGTATAGTTTAAGTGTGAGCAGTTTGATAAGGCTCGTTTCATGCATCTATTTTGGGGCGAAATTCTACAATTTTTGGGAAACTAACGAGTGATTTTGAGCCAATGTGTAGAAAATCCGCTGAACTATAATTGCATGAAGAAAATATGCGGACAACAGATCAATGGAGGAAGGGAACAATTTTACACTACGCTTCAAGCTGATCAAGTGAGCGAGAGAAATAACAGCAAAAGGAGATGGAGCATACTTTAAAAGATCCTAAAGAGAAAGGCAAAACCGACCTTTTGAAAGGAGGTTACCCTAGGGATTAGAGCCTCAGCCTCTCTATAAATAAAGGAGTGAAGGAAGATAGAGGCAGCTCTCATCATCAGCTCTCTCCGGAGCTGAGTCTCGGAAGCTCACGTTTGCTCTCAATCCTCCAATTTACATTCCGCACACTTGGAAATAAGGGTTTAGTTGCTGGCAGTGGTGGTGTTTCATTTTAAGTTTGTTATGCTTGAGTTCCACCGTCCGAGGAGGGCGAAGATACAATCATTTTAATTTTCTATCTTATACAATTTCATTTGCAGTATTTCTTAGCTTAGAACTTTATCTTTGTGAAGCAACTTCTGAATCTGTTAAATAAACGGTTGGTTATTGTTTGGGCAACTTGTTTGATTTTTATTGGATGCTTTTTGCAATTGGTAGTGTAGAAGGAGGAGATCTTAGTCGTTATGTTTCAATTTTATTAGATCCGCATTTGTTGTTTTGAATTTCATGAATCCATGTTAGATTACGTAGATCTAGAAGGTTTGGGTTCTGTTTGCATTTATTATGGTGTCCGCCGTTCACGCTCTGTTTTAGTTGATCAAGTAGGTTAGTAGTAGTAGGTATGGTTGAGTTTACTCTTAGATTCATGTTACGGTTATTTAATTGCTCTAAATGTTTAATTTTACGCTATATGTTGACTGTTAGAAGATATGGTGAAGAAGATGAAATAGTTAGAGATTCAGATCTAGAATTTTAGCTTTATTCCTTTTACTTTCCCCAGCTTTCTGATGTTTGTTAGGGACCTGGCCCCACCCTTATTGTTATGCTTGTTTAGCCATTTCAGAAAAATATAATACGAGTCTCTCAGTTCAGCCAGTTGATTTTTAGGTTGATCAGTCCAGAGTTAGGAATAAACATTTCAGTTTAGGATCCAGTTTAGTTTGAGTTGATCAGTTTGAAGCGTGGCAGCAGCCAACCCCCAAATGTCCACAACAAATGTGAAAACACTTCATCCCTGTGGGATTCGACCCTTACTTCCCTTTTCTAGTTAATAGTACTGTGGGTTAAAGTCTTGAAAAGGTGAGTTTCGTTCTGTTTTCACGACCAACGATAGTTAGATTGGCTAGGGTTGTCTTGATCAGTTGATCAACGTCTCTTGATCAGTCTGTGCTTTTCTCTTTGTGCTGAATTTGCATGAACATTGAAAAATCTCTTCAACTCTTTCACTCAAAAAACACCCCTTTTCATAAATAATCCAAAGAGTTTCAGGAAATTTACAATGATCCATAATACTCCCTTTGTTCATAAAAATAATGACATTTTCCTTTTTCATTCGTCCCATAAAAATATCTCTTTTCCATTTATGAAATGCTCTCCCAAACTCATTATCTATAAATATCAATTTATTTACAACTTATATCATTCGTGTCCACCATTAAAACTGATAATACTAATAATAGCCTCTGAGTCACCTAGTCGGGTACATCCCGCTGCCTCGACCCGGTCGGTCGGATGAAACCCTCTAACTTGCTATGAAGTCTGAGACCTCTTCATATTCCGAGCTTGACCTCTTCATATTTCGAGCTTCGTGCTTCCAGGCTTTTCCTCTTCCACAAGTCGACGAACAAGCACAGAAATGCGTCATGGAGTTGACGTGTTATTGAGTTGTATCGTTCAATTCTAAAATCTCCGCACGGCGTAGGCGGGAGCCATGAATATGGAGGAGTTGGGGTTCCAGCATGCCTTCGCCGTAGGGGGTAGGTGATTTCAGAATGGAAGGCGTGATGATAAATCATGCAGTTGAGGTACTGGAATGGAAGGCAATTAATGTATTAATTGGATCAAACAGAGGGTTTACATTTATTTTTAACGATTCCATTAAAATTGGATTAAAAAACAAACAAATCGATAAAGTAAGGATACAAATATATCAGACATATGATATTCTGTACCAAAAAATTACTCTATAAAACAGACATATGTTTAGAACCATAAATAAACTTTAGTCTATGATGATTTTTACAAGTAGTACTTTTTTTGTTACTAAGCATTCTCCATAAAATGAGCCTATCTTGCAAACGCTTAAAAGTATTGTTTTAGAATTAAAATCCTATATACTCCTATAAGATATTAGTCGGTTTTTTTTAACACGTGCTTCACTAGCCATCAATACATAACTAATGAAAGTACTTGTGATTGTAGAATGACCTCCTCTAGTTTGGCTTGCAAGAATGTGCATTGCGTGGCTGGCAATCAATACACGACTTTTGGTAGGGATTATACTTAAACAAAATATGATAAGATCACTTCTTTGGATATTTTTGGTCATATAGCTTCAAGCTAATACATATGAGTTATCTACCCTACCAAACTGCACCTAAGTATTTATGATTGTAAAACTAAGACCACTCGTTTGGTTGCAAGAAAGTGCATTACTCTAGATCTTTCTGAGGATTATGTTATGTGCACCATGAAGATCATTCAACAGCAGATATATATATATTACTGGATGAAGAGTTTGAGGTAGTTATTGGAGATTTTGTTTGGCTAAATGATACGAGCATATCTTCAATAATATCTTTATATCTCTATTATTTAGTCCAATAATAATTTACCATATCTTTCCATATACGCTTAGGATTATTTCTTGTTCATTAAGTTAGGTTCTAGAGTCTAAACGGCGGGAGTGGTGGTCGGACAACGAACTCGCCGTGACCAACGAGTATTTTTGGGGCCGACTAGGAGTGGTGACCCACGGAATGGTGGCTGGGCAAGAATCCGCCTTGACCAACGTGGTTGTGACCAACGAGAACTCGGAGTAATGGCCCACGAAGTGGTGACCTGGCAAAGAACCAGTCGTAACCAACATGCTCGTGACTAACAAGGACGTTGGCCATTAATGGATGGTCGAATGTTATGGACTCAATATCCCCCATCGGTTGTAAGAACAACTGGTGTGGGTATATATAGACTAAATGAGCTCTCTCCCCTAAAACGCTAGTTTTTTTACTGAGTTCTCCTGTTTAGTATGTATCATTGGTGCTTTCATCGTGATCTCTACCATCATCATGTCATATTACTATCACCAATTCGACCATCGCCAGCCGCAATTCCATCCTTACCAGCAACCACCGTCCTACCAGCCACCACAGCCACCTCATAGACAGCCATCCTGTGTGGGCTTTGATTCGTCCCTTCAACATCCCCGACAGTTGATACGCTCGGATTTTGCACTGTTTTAAGGCCTTTATTTGGTCTGTTTTTAATGTCAAAATCACAATTCATGTCAATATTTTGCATATTTTATCTATTTTGGTATTTTGACGCGTTTTGTGAGATTTGTGCATATTAGAGCCTAACAAGACACGAAAAAGTTGAAGTTGGAAATCTGGAGCATTCGAGATGCCCAGCGGTCCGCTGCAACATGCACAGCGACCGCTGGGGCCCAACGACCGCTAAGCCAGTAGCGGTCCGCTCCGGAGAAAGTTGTGTTGAAATGAAGAACATGCCCAGCGACCGCTCGAAGAGTTTCCGAAGCTACTGGAATATTCACAGCGACCGCAGCAACACAGTGTAGCTACCGCTATCTAAGAGCCAGAGTCTACGGATCAAGGTGCATCGACCGCTGGCCAAAATGCAGTGGTCCGCTGCGAAAACACGGCGCACGAATTCGACCTACTTTGTCTCCAAGATTTTTGGCGTATTTGATGGAGCTTGATTTTCCCTCTATAAATAACCCCTCAAACCTCTTCATTATGATCTTCTTTTTTCCATATAATTCTAGAGAATAAAATTGAGATAGTTCTTCATTATACACGAGGTTGAAGAAGGAATCAAGAAAAGATCAATGCTACGGGGATTCAACTTTTGAGTTTTATTGATTTAGTTATTATTTTCACTTTGTTTTCCATTCATTCTATGTTTTTAGCTTACTCAATTATGTGTAACTAAATTCATAGGATTCTAGGGATGTGTAAGTAACGACTTTGGTTATACAATTTCGTTTTGCTATTTAATATCCATTTTGTTTTTACTTCGTTTCTTCCCTAAGTTGTTCCATAATACTTCACGTTTGAGTGACACATTCGGTGATGATTTAATATAACTTGCTACATAATCATGAGAGGAGGTTGGCGAGTTAGATCCACTTAGTAGACACTACAGTTAGCTTCCCTTAAAACGACACTGTTAATTGAGAGTGAGGACTTTTCAAGGGTCTTAGGAGCATTTAGGAGTTACGGATCTAGGATTGACAACCCTAGTGTTAGTAATCTACGCCTGTACCGCATGGGCAAAACTTATGTGACTCTTTCTATCGAAGTATAAACTGTGCTAGGGTATTGTAGTTGGAATTTGTATAACCATAACTGTGAACTCACATCCCTGGAATTCTCTTATCTCTTATACTTTTACCACTTTAATTATTTGCAATTAGTTGTTTTATTGCTTTCAAATTGCTTTTAGTTTTCAAAATCTCTAAAAATTCTCGGTTTTCCAAATAGTGAACGAAGCTTAGTCGAAGGTAGCTAGTCTGTGACTTTATTCCCCGTGTTTGATATCTGATACTGACCTTTAGCCATACTACATATACTTTGTATACTTGCAGGTTTATTTAGTGCTAATAAAAAGTGCATCATGTTTTTTGGTTCCGTTGCCGGGGAATACATTCACTTTGTGATTGATATCTTCAAACGGACGAATTTGCTATTTGGATTTTACCACTTTCATATTTAGTTTTATTTTCCTTTTAGTTTGATGGATTTCTTCACATGAATGGAGAGTCCATACAGTTACAGTGAGGATCAACACGGAGGGTATTACGATGAATGATATAGCCCCGACCAAGGGGGATCGGATTATGACCCAGGCTGCTCTGATTTTTCATACGATGCACAAGATCATTATACTAATGAAGATTCTGAAACATGTGCAGGTATGGAGGAACAACTCCGCTCCAAATGGGAAGAACTGCTTGACATCTGTTTCATCGAGGTTCAAGAAAATAGGAAGGTGACTAATCAGAGGTTGCTCAATTTGGAAAGAAACACTAGCCTTTTGAAGCAAGGATTGACAAGTCTGGCCGCCCAAGTGGGAGAGTTAGAATTTAACATGGGAGTTTTAGCCACAACAATAGGGAGCAAGCACACCTCAGGGACGCTTCCTAGCCTACCAGAGATCAATCCAAAAGAAAATTGTCATGTTGTACAGCTCCGCAGCAGGACCACATACCAGCCTCCACATGCAGCGGATCTAGGCAGTGGAAGAAAAGAAAAAGAACAAGGGCCGACCGACTTCACGCCAGCCGCTGATCAATCGCAGGGTTCCGCTACACCACTTCGCAGCGGTTCGCCATAAATTCCCCAGCCATCCGAGCCCAATTAAGATACAGATGCAGAGCTGCCGCCAGTGGTCCGCTACCTGAGAACCAGCCCCCAGATCCACATTTTTCCTGCACTGCCACCATCCCGTACCCCCAGCGATTGAAGAGCGAGAAGCTAGATACCCAGTTTACAAAGTTCTTGGAAGCCATAAGCAAAGTCCACATCAACATACCATTGGTGGAGGCACTGCAACAAATGTCCAACTATGCCAAGTTCTTGAAGGATGTGGTGGCCAAGAAAAGAAAGTGGGGGAAATATGAGACAGTGGGCCTAACAGAAAATTGCAGTGCGATAATTCAGAAAGGACTGCCTACCAAACACAAAGATCCAGAGAGTTTTACTTTATCTTGTGTTTTGGGAAATAATGTAGAGGGTAAGGCATTGTGTGATTTAGGAGCAAGTATTAATTTCATGCCTCTATCTTTCTACATGAAGCTCAACATTGACAACCTCTGCCCCACTTCAACACCTTGCAAATGGCAGACAAAACAACAACAACACCGATGAGAATTGTAGAAGATGTTTTGGTAAGGGTAGGAGAATTCTTTTTTCCTGCTGACTTTGTCGTTTTGGACATGCAGGAAGACACGAAAGTACCTTTGATACTTGAAAGGCCTTTTCTAGCCACCGGGGGAGCCATGATAGACGTGCAGAAGGGAGAGCTATCATTGTGATTGCATAATGAGAGTATCACCTTCAACATCTATGATGCTATGAAATTCCATGGGAAGGAAGGAGCAGAAGGCTATCAAGAGTGTAGCATCATCCAAGTAGTCATGGATTGTGTGGAGGAAGTGGAAGTCACATACGACCAAACTAAGGACCCTTTGGAATCTTGTCTCATAAATTCTTTTACTCCTACTTCTGATTCATCTACTTGTGATGCTAATGTATGTGTGATGATTGCAGAACTCGAGGTTCTTCCCGAAAAGATTCCTCAAAAAGGGAACACATTCTTGCCATTGCGTACCCCAGAAGAATAAGAAGAGATGAAGAAAGCATTGGGAAAACCACGAGGACCACCTAAGGTAGAATTGAAGCCACTCCCAGAACACCTCTGGTACGCATTTCTAGGGCCAGATAACACTTACCGTGTTGTCGTGTCCGCCGCCTTGAGTGAGAAAGAATGTGAAAAGTTGTTATGTGTGTTAAACAAGTATAGGTCTGCCATAAGATGATCTATTGGTGATTTGATAGGGATTAGCCCAACCACATGCATGCATAGGATCTTAATTGAGGAGGGGCATAAGCCTATGTGCAAAATCAACGTAGACTTAACCCCATCATGCAAGATGTAGTGAGGAAAGAAGTAATTAAGTTGCATCTTCATCATGCAAGATGTAGTGAGGAAAGAAGTAATTAAGTTGCTAGATGCAGTGATTATCTATGCCATATCGGATAGTGAATGGGTGAGTCCTAAGCAAGTAGTAGCTAAGAAAGGGGGGATGACTGTAGTGCCCGGAAAGGATGGTGAGATGATTGCCACGAGAGTAGCCACAGGTTGGAGAGTTTGCATTGATTATAGGATATTAAATGCAGTCACTAGGAAAGATCACTTCCCTTTACCTTTTATTGATCAAATGCTCGATAGACTAAGCGATATGATTATTACTGTTTCTTAGATGGTTATTCTGGTTATAATCAAATTGCAATTGCTCTAAAGGATCAACATAAGTCTGTCTTTACTTGCCCTTATGGGATATATGCTTGTAGGAAGATGTCTTTTGGCTTATGCAATGCTCCTGCTACTTTTAAAGATGCATGATGGCCATTTTTCATGATTTGATTGAGAATGTGATGGAGGTTTTTATGGATGACTTTTCTGTTTTTTGGAAATCTTATGATCACTGTCTTGACAACTTGGCTAAGGTTTTGCAGAGTTGTGTAGAAACTAACCTTGTTCTTATTTGGGAGAAATGTCACTTCATGGTGAAAGAAGGTATAGTTCTAGGTCATAAAGTGTCTTCTGCAGGGATAGAGGTTGATAGAGCCAAGATTACAGCCATTGAGAGATTGCCACCCCATCCAACGAGAAGGCCGTGACAAGCTTCTTGGGACATGCAGGGTTCTATAGAAGATTCTCAAGGACTTTTTGAAAATCTCTAAGCCTCTTTATAAATTACTTGAAAAAGATGTGAAATTTAATTTTACTTCTGAAGATTTGAAGAAGGCTTTAGTGAGTGCTCCAATTCTCATCACCCCCGATTAGAGCCAACCATTTGAAATCATGTGTGATGCAAGCGACATTGCCGTTGGTTCCGCATTGGGGCAGAAGAGAGATAAAATTTTTAGAGTCATTTATTATGCTAGTAGAACCTTAGATTATGCACAAGCTAATTATACGACCACAGAAAGGGAGATGCTTGCTATATTTTATTCTTTTGATAAATTTAGAGCTTATCTTGTTGGGACTGAAACCATTGTTTATACTGATCATGCAGCTATTAGGCACTTGTTTGCAAAGAAGGACGCAAAACCAAGACTCATTACGTGGATCCTACTACTCCAAGAATTCGATGTTGAAATAAGAGATAGAAAAGGATGTGAGAATGTAGTGGCGGATCACTTGTCTCGGTTGGAGCACCCGGTGGAAGGAGAGGATCTATCACAAGAAATTAATGAAGACTTCCCTGACGAGCATCTATTCTTCACTCAAGCCACTTTTCCATGGTATGCCGACATTGTTAATTATTTAGCAGCCAAAGTACACCCTCCCGATCTTACTACTTATCAAAGGAAGAAATTTTATAGAGATGTTAGATCTTATTTTTGGGATGAGCCCTACTTGTTTAAGAGATGTGCAGATACTATACTTAGGAGGTGTGTACCGCAAGAAGATTGGGCAGCCATAGTGGAAAGATGTCACTCGTCGCCAATTTTGTGCTCCAATAACGAATGCCAACACACGGGGGGGGGGGGGGGGGGATATCAAAGAAGAAGGAGATGCCCATTAACACCATCATTGAGAATATTTTTAGTAGGTTTGGTACACCCCACGCTCTCATAAGCGATGGAGGATCTCACTTCAACAATAGGTGGCTAGACAACGTATTGGACAAATATGGAGTTAAGCACAAAGTAACCTCACCATATCACCCCAAGCCAATGGACAGTGAGCACTAATAGAAAGGATTGGACACTACGTTTGGATGATGCATTGTGGGCATACCATACCGCATACAAATCTCCTATAGGTATGTCTCCTTATCAATTAGTTTTTGGAAAATCATGTCATTTGCCTTTTGAGATGGAGTATAGGTCTTATTGGGCGATAAAGAAGTTGAATCAAGATTTCCAAAAGGCCGGCAAGGAAATGCGTCTTTTTTTCGATGAGATGGATGAATTTCGAATGGAAGCCTACGATAGCTCGTCTACTTACAAAGAAAGGGTAAAGGCTTACCATGATAGGATGATTAGTCCACGAGAGCTCACGTTGGGGGTGTAGTTTTGTTGCACAATTCGAGACACTCTTTTTTCCTCGAAAAGTTGAAGTCCAAATGGACCGGCCCTTACATGATCAAGAAAATCTATGATAGTGGGACAGTTGAGTTGCTAGCTCTGGATGGGAAGTTGTTTCAAGCTAATGTCCACCGTGTGAAGAAACACTATAGCTCGGACAAGGTGATGGAGGATGTAGTGGAATTAGAAGAACCACCCAAAGAGTAAAAGGGGTAAAGTCAAGCTAATGACTATAAAAGAGCGCTTGTTGGGAGGTAACCCGGCCATTCAATTTTTTGGTTATGTTTTTGAGTACTTTTTGGTTTAATTTTCATTTTTGTGTTAATGAAAATTTTCGTAGGTTTCTGGACTACCGCCAGCGACCGCTGCAGAGTCCGCAACGGCCCGCTGGCCGCTCTCTGGAAAGGCTCTGAATCGTCGCAGCGACCACTAGTGGACTCCCAGCCACCGCTGCCCAAATGCAGTTTCCAGCGTGATTTTTTTTTTTCTGAAGTTTTCGAATTTTCACCCCGTCCAGCCACTACGCGAAGAATTTTCAAGGTACGTTTTCTTTTTTAAGTAGCTTAATCACGTCCCTACCAACTCTACAAACTTATTTTATACTTTGTTGTAAATAAGTTTGGGGGGATGAAGTGGTGGACCGTGAGTTTAGATTTTTGTTTTTAGGGTTTTAGTTTAAGTTTTTGTTTTAAAAAAAATCGAAGGTGAGTCCATGTCATGAACATAGCATGAAGAACTTAGAAACACGCATGCTTAGGGACACATTAGACCGAGTTGCCGATGGTATTTAATTCCATATATGTTTAAGTATGGCTTAACGTCTTGATTTGATGGTGTGGTGAAAATGTGCATAATTACTGAATTGCTTGTTCGCCTTGAATCATGTTTATACCTTGTGAGATTTGAGCCTTAAATTCTTTCTTGTGTGATTATGTGCATTCATGTATATGTTTCTAGAACTTGCTTCTCTAGTCTGCCTAAGTTTACATAGTGTTTAAGTTGATTTAGAAGAATGTTAGGCTAGAGATGCCCATCGGTTCCGGATCCGAACCGGAACCGTGGCGATTTCCTCGAACCGGAACCGGAACCGTCACAATTCGGGTCGTGGTCCGGTTCAGGTTCAAGATTTTTCGAACCGGAACTGTCACCGAACTGCCGGTTCGGGATGGTTCGGAACCGCCAGTTAACCGGATGAACCGCCAGTTCAGGCACGGAAACCAAGGCATCAGGGAGGGCAGCTTTTTGAGTGTGAAAACCGGCCAGTTCCGGCGGTTTTTGGACCGGAAACTGGCGGTTAACCGCCGGTTAACCATGAAATCCGGCGGTTCCGGCGAAAACAGCCGGTTTTTCCGAAAATTCAAATTTTTTTTTCAGTTTTCAAATTCGAATTCTTCCATTTTCCCCCCATTTTTATCTATAAATACCCCAATCTATCCTCATTTACATTCACCCCACACGTGTGTTAATAAGAGTTTCTCTCTTCAATATCTCAATTCTCTCTATTTGTCTCCAATTTATCATTTGTGCTATTGTGCTTCCATTTAATTACTCAAGTGCTACTCTTATTACGCATTGTTATACACTTATACTTGTTCCCGTAGTTCTATAAGTTGTCTTTCTTTCTCAATTGCTTAAACAAAAAAATATATATTGTTCCATATTTCTACATTTCTATTATATAATGTTGTATACTGGTATATGTATTGTAAATTGTAATGTATCATTGTCCGTTACAACTCAAATTCAATAAAATTGATATCATTTTCATCTTATTCGTCTTATTTCAATTTAAATTATCCATTGTCTTGTTCTAATTTATTGTATAAGTCCAAATTTCAAATTTATATTACATTATTGTATGTTGTATACTTGTATATGTATTGTAAATTGTAATGTATCGTTGTCCGTTACAACTCAAATTTAATAAAATTGATATCATTTTCATCTTATTCGTCTTATTTCAATTTAAATTATCCATTGTCTTGTTCCAATTTATTGTATAAGTCCAAATTTCAAATTTATATTACATTATTGTATGTTGTATACTTGTATATGTATTGTAAATTGTAATGTATCCTTGTCCGTTACAACTCAAATTCAATAAAATTGATATCATTTTCATCTTAATCGTCTTATTTCAACTTAAATTATCCATTGTCTTGTTCCAATTTATTGTATAAGTCCAAATTTCAAATTTGTATTACATTATTGTATGTTGTATACTTGTATATGTATTGTAAATTGCAATGTATCGTTCTCCGTTACAACTCAAATTCAATAAAATTGATATCATTTTCATCTTATTCATCTTATTTCAATTTAAATTATCCATTGTCTTGTTCCAATTTATTGTATAAGTCCAAATTTCAAATTTATATTACATTATTGTATGTTGTATACTTGTATATGTATTGTAAATTGTAATGTATCGTTGTCCGTTACAACTCAAATTCAATAAATATGATATCATTTTCACCTTATTCGTCTTATTTCAATTTAAATTATCCATTGTCTTGTTCCAATTTATTGTATAAGTCCAAATTTCTAATTTTTAAAAAAATTGAACCGCGAAACCGCCAGTTTTCGAACCGGAACCGTGTAAACCGCCGGAAAACCGGCGGTTCCGAACCGGAACCGGCGGTTTTTGAACCGGAACCGTAACTGTGAAATAGCCTCACGGTCCGGTTCCGGTTCCGACTTCGACCAAACCGGAACCGGCGGTTCCGAACCGGAACCGCCGGTTTTGGAACCGTGGGCAACACTATGTTAGGCCATCTTTTCTTTGCTACTTTTATACCCAAATTTTCGACCCTCTCAAATTGTCCCTTTGGAGCCAATTTTGAGCCTTTAAGCCTATTCTTTGGAAACCAAATAAATGGGGACAATTCCTTGGGTTAGTTTAGTTTTTGATATCTTTTGTAAATGAATTGGAGAGATAAGGATGAAAGTATAAAAAGTAGTGTGCTTAATGTAGAAAAGTGCAAGTTGTGAAATAGAAAAATTCAAAATATGTGTTTGATCTAAAAAGGATGTTTATGAGAAGTGACGAAAATCAATGGATTGGAAAAGTGAGTTGAAGAAGAAAAATAAATGTTAGAAGTGTCTTGGGTTTTAAGAAAAAGTAGAGTCATTTGAACTCTACTTGGGATATTTTTTAATTTTAAGTCACTTCTTAGCCAAATTTTCCTCACCTACCAAAGAGCTTACATTACAACAAAAAATAAAGACCTTTTGGACTTTATGCTTAATCACATCTAGTAGATGAGGAATTATACTTTGAGAATGCCTATGGTAAACTTTGCGTGATGCATGGTTTGAGTGCTTATACACTTTACCTTTATACACTTTGAGAGTGAGAGAAAGAATCACTTCCCATCTTTGGAAGTTTGCCACATGTGAGTACATGAATTCAAGGTGTTCCACGAGTTAGTAATGAATGTGCACTAATAAGCCTTGCTTGATTTGATTGCGTTAATTCATGCTTAATCTATTTTTCCATCGTTTGAGGCAATTACGACGTCTAGTCCTTGTGCATTCTGTGCGTCCATTTTGTCTTTATTGTTTTGTTCGAGGACAAACAAAATTTAAGTTTGGGGGAGTTTGTCTTTAAGGCCTTTATTTGGTCTATTTTTAATTTCAAAATCATAATTCATGTCCATATTTTGCATATTTTATCTATTTTGGTATTTTGACGTGTTTTGTGAGATTTGTGCATATTTGAGCCTAAAAAGACAGGAAAAAGTTGAAATTGGAAATCTGGAGCATTCGAGATGCCCAGTGGTCCACTGCAACATGCATAGCGACCGTTGGGGCCCAACGACCGCTAAGCAAGTAGCGGTCCGCTCCGGAGAAAGTTGTGCTGAAACGAAGAAAGCTAGTTCGCGAAGCTACTGGAATATTCATAGCGACCGCTGCAACACAGTGTAGCGACCGCTATCTAAGAGGCACATGCTACGGATCAAGGTGCAGCGACCGCTGTGAAAACGCGGCGCATGAATTTGACCTACTTTCTCCCCAAGATTTACCAAACTTAGCCACTTTTTGCCTTATTTGATGGAGCTCGATTTTCCCTCTATAAATAAATCCTCAAACCTCTTCATTATGATCTTCTTTTTGCCATATAATTCTAGAGCATAAAATTGAGAGAGTTCTTCATTGTGCAAGAGGTTGAAGAAGGAATCAAGAGAAGATCAAGGCTACAAGGATTCAACCTTTGAGTTTTATTGCTTTAGTTCTTATTTTCACTTTGTTTTCCCTTCATTCTATGTTTTTAGCTTACTCAATTACGTGTAACTAAATTCATAGGATTCTAGGGATGCGTTAGTAACGACTTTTGTTATACAATTCTGTTTTGCTATTTAATATCCGTTTTGTTTTTACTTCGTTTCTTCCCTAAGTTGTTCCATAATACTTCACATTTGAGTGACACATTCGGTGATGATTTAATATTACTTGCTACATAATCGTGAGAGGAGGTTGGCGAGTTAGATCCAATTAGTAGACACTACAATTAGCTTCCCTTAAAATGACACTGTTAATTGAGAGTGAGGATTTTTCAAGGGTCTTAGGAGCATTTAGGAGTTACGGATCTATGATTGACAACCCAAGTGTTAAGTAATCTACGCTTGTACCGCATGGGCAAAACTTATGTGACTCGTTCTATCGAAGTATAAACTGTGCTAGGGTATTGTAGTTGGAATTTGTATAACCATAACTATGAACGCACATCCCTGAATTCTCTTATCTCTCATACTTTTACCTCTTTAATTATTTGCAATTAGTTGTTTTATTGCTTTCAAATTGCTTTTAGTTTTCAAAATCTCCAAAAAATTCTCGGTTTTCCAACTAGTTAACGAAGCTTAGTAGAAGGTAGCCAGGTTGTAACTTTATTCTCCGTGTTCGATATACGATACTGACCTTTAGCTATACTATATATACTCTGTATACTTGCAGGTTTATTTAGTGCTAATAAAAAGTGCATCAACAGTGACGTGGAGTGGAAGCATCTCCCCACTCATAACAAGTCCGGCCTGATCCAGACCGCCCGATGGCCCTTAAGCATCCTACCACCATACACGCCAGGGTGACTTCCAGCAGCCCCCCAGTTACCCTAAAGGGCCACAACAAAATGCACAACCGCGCTCTTCCACAACTAGATACCATCCATGACTGATCGACGGCTAGGTTGATTACCCTACTGAGGCGATACTCGATCATCTATTAGTGGCCCTTGCTATATTTGACACACGACAATCTTCGACCACCGGCACAACACGAGCCTGGTCCACCGTACGGCCCCATGATTATAGCCTGACAGAATTAGGTCCTCTCCGAACATAGGCGATCAATACTTTGGGACCACAGCCCTATCCTGGGTATCCCGCTTGACAACATGATAACTAGCATCAGCGCACCGTCTTCCCTGCAACAGAGTTGTCCGCCCTTTAAACGCAGCCACCACAGCATGCCTGCGGGCAGCATCACCATCGATACCAGCCCGTGCATCCAGCGCAGAGGTGCACACGGTTCAAAAACAACCGGTTCCGGTTCAGAACCGGCGGTTCACGGCTCATGATATCATTGAACCAGAACCGACCTGAATTGGTATTTGTCGATTCCGGTTCACGGCCTAAAACCGACAGTTCAAGCCAAAACTGGCGGTTCCGAGCCGGTTTGGCGGTTTATAATTTTTTTTTGTCTTTTAAATCTTTAGTTGTCTATAAAAGTTGCATAAATAAAATTCAAACAATAAGGATGACAATTGCAATTTTATTTACACAAATTTCAACGAGACAACTTATAAATTACTATAAGTTATAAACATTACAATTTACACTTAATGTTGGACTTGAGTTTTTGAGTTGAAAGAGAGTGTATTGGATGATTCTCTTTTATAGCGACACATTCTTGGATGTGTTGCTCTTTCTTTATTAGTACTCTATCTTGACTATCTGCTATTATTATAATTTAACAAAAAAATCGTTACATGGAGTATTATTCCTTAATTCTTTTATCATTATCTATTCATTTATATGTATAGTTTATGTATATGTTAACTAATAAATACTATTATATACATTAAGAGAACAATTATTATACAAATTGTAGTAATCTATCGATAACTATTATACAGATAATTATTTTTCTATGTACAAATCATACTCCCTCCGTCCGCCATTAGGAGTCCCATTTCTTGGCGGCACGGGTTTTAAGAAATGTTAAGAAAAGTGAGTGGAATAAAGTTAGTGGAATAAGGGTCCCCCTTGTAAATATTAGTTTTAACTTAATGAAATGTGAGTGGAATGAGTTAGTGGAAGGTGAGACCCTATTACCATTTATGGTAAAAGTGAACCGCGGACGGAGGGAGTATTACTCAATAATTGTTTATTCTTATCTATTAAGAATACATTCAAATATTAATTTTATTTATATAAACTATACTACATCTATTAGAATAATAGTTATTATAAAAAATCATACTATTAGTCTACTACTAATATATAAATATATATAAACGAGAGATTTCAAAAAAGGGGATTAAATTCGCAAGCCTTTCAAAATATAGATCGAGGCATGCGTATTTTTCAAAATGAGGGATTTTTACTTTTTTATCTTCTTTTTTCTTATGTCATCTCTCCCAACATTTATTAATTGACAAAACTGCCCCTCCGATTTGAATCCAAATTCTGAAACAAAAAACAACTAATCCTCTCATGGAGAATCATATCTCTACTGCAGAGGGAGATTGGGGATGGTGCGAGGACAGCGAGAGAGAGAGAGAAAGAGGCTGCTGGTAGAGTTGTGATCGAAAACGACGTTGATCAAATTATGAGCAACATGCAATATTCAAATTTAATTAAACTATTCTAACTAAACTATTCTAGTTGATGTTATTATTATCTATAATTTTATCTTAGAAAAAGAATTATGACATAAATAAGATAAAAATAGTGAATAATAAAAATGTATAAATAAAGAAAAATAGAAGACAAAAGAAAGTTTTGTATCCTACATTGGAAAAAGATGAATGAATGATCTATAAAAGAAAATAATTCAACATATTTTGTCTCACATTGAAAGTGAAACATAAAATATTCTCAGATGTATCTATAAAAGAGAAACAACCAAGAATGGTTTCTTAGAATTTATAGGCCCAACAAATAAATATGGGCTATTATGAAATTCTTGTACTTGTTTAGTTGTGAAAATTGATTTTTAAATATAAAAATAAATTTATATAAATAATAAATAATTTTTTAAAAATTTTATTTGACCTGCCGGTTCTGGTTTAGCATTTCATTGAACTTGAAACGAACCGCGTGCACCGCCGAACAGTCCGGCGGTTCGAAACCGCCACGCCGGTTCTGAGTTACGAACCGGCGGTTAACAGCCGGTTTGGTTCGGTTCGGTTTGTGCAGATCTAAACCAGCAGATGCTACTGGCAGCACCACCATCTACACCAACAACCCGTGCTCAACCAGCAGCCTCCACCGCAGCGCTCGCCCTTTTTTTTTGAATCACCTCCGTCGGGATGTATCCTGCATCGAATAGCCGCAGCAGCCTCTTCCCCTGTACCCGCCTTTCGTCTGGCATCCAACTAGTCTTTGCTCTACGACATTACATGATCCATCGAGTTTTGCAAAGACATTTGTGGGGGTCTGTGCAGAGACATGGTCCTTTCGTGTCTCCTTCAATACCAAATAAGCTCCATAGTCTGTATAAAGATGAGCTACATGATGCTCAGGATGAAACGATTGATGGCTTGAAAGACATGTGGATACATTCTCATATTGGCGTGAAGAGGATGAGAGAACTTAATAACAAGCCATTTTATGATGCAACGAAGAGGAGGTTCGCTCTAAACGATTTTTACATCGAGTATGCGATAGTAGGTAGGGGTGAGCAAAAAAATCGAAAACTGAATATCCGAACCGAACCGAAATTTTGAAATTCGGTTCGGTTTTTTTGGTTTTTCGGTTTGGTTCAATTTTCAAAATACAAAAATTTCAGTTTTTCGGTTCGGTTTGGTTCTGTTCGGGCGGAAAAAAAAAACCGAAAAATCGAATTACTATATTTTAAATAAAATTATATATATATATGTATATTCTATTAATTTAATATATTATATTATATATAATATAAATTCTTTTAATATATTCTACTATATAATATATATTATATAGTATATTATTAAATTTATATTATATATATATATTCTATTAGTATATATAAAATAAATAAATTACACATATATATATATGTTTTTTTTCTCATGTGTTTTTATATCTTTATATCTTTTTTTCTCATGTGTCTGGTCCAACTAAAATAAAATGGGGCAAGGCCCAAATTTCCAAAAAGATCTTGTACTAATAAAGTTGAGGTTACACGTGTATGTTAATTGCATACTCAAATTCTTTCCTTTTGGTTCGTCCCCTAAAAATGAAAACTTTCTATTTAAAGAAATTTCTTTCTCTCTAATGAAGTGAGACTCATTTTCTACTAACACACTTTTGTTTATATCTCTCTCTTTACTTTACCAATTTTGTTTAAAACTCGTGTCGTTTCAAAAGTTCCTATTCTTAAGGGACGGAGGGAGTATATTAAGAGGGTGCCTCCTCTTAACCGATATCTCCCCACTTCTGCACAAACTTCACGTTAATCCGGCGTCCTCGCCAGGAAAACTCGACTGGCGCGGGAGAATTCCCGTCGGCAGTTTTTAGGTTTTCGGTGGAACTTGAGACACAAGTCAATGGGAAAATAATTCTTCATTAATTGGTTGACGATTAATGAATAGTCTTATTTATAGTCTAAAGACCCTAGGGTTGAATCGACCTAACCTAATCATCGGGGAAAGAATCAACGAAGAAAACCCGAACGGAGCTTATAAAACGCTCGACTCAAATAATGTTTAAAAATAAAACAAAGTGCTTAAAAATAAAACATAATCTAAATAAAAAAAAATTAAATAACTCCATCTCAGCTGGTTGAGGGAGTACACGCCTATTTGCCTTTGTAGTCCTAAAACCGATCTGGCTGCTTGATCTGTTCCCTTGGCCGGAGCTTTCTGACCGCCGTGTTTTCCACCTACTCTTCTTCCGGCAATGCTTCTGTCTCCGGCGGTGCTTCCTCTTCCACGGCCTCCGGCTGGTTCTCCTCAACCTCCTCTGCTCCAGTAGTCGGTGTTGGGGGTGTCGTAGTGCTCGTAACAACTCCCCCTCCGTTAGAAGCCTCCTTGTCCTCAAGGAGAAGAGACGGAAAACGCTTCTTGATCTCTGCAAACGGTTCCCACGACGAGGACTCCGAACCATCTGAACATTTTACCAACACATGCTCGACCTCCGTGCCATTGTTCTACATCATTTGCGAATCTAAAATCGTCACCGGCCGCACAATGGGGCGATCTCCCTGGAATTCGGTGGGAAGCTCCACCGCGCCCTCCCCCACGACATATTCGCGCAACAAACTCACATGGAAGACGTTATGAATCTTGCTATCGTCCGGCAACTGCAACCGATAAGCGACGGGGCCCACGCGCTGGAGGATGGCAAAGGAGCCATAGAAGCGGCGGGACAGCTTCGCAGAGATCGACAAACTCACGTTATAAATGCTGCCTATATGGCTGTAACTTCAGCCAAACCATATCACCCACTTCGAACTCAACGTGGCGGCGATGACGGTTGGCGGTCTCACTCATCCTTTAACAAGCTGGCTCCAAATTTCTCCTAAGCTCAACTAGCAACTCTCCCCTCTAACGTATCAACTCGGCGATGTTGGGGGGTCCATGGCAGACGGCGGTGCCGCTACCATAGTCGGTGGTTCCCTGCCATGCAGAGCCCGGAAGGGTGACATGCCCAGAGCGGCATGATGAAAGCAATTCAATGCCAACTCCGCCCATGGTAAAAAATTTGACCATTTTGACAGGCGATCCGCCGTGAATGCCCTCAAATATTGCTCCAACCCCTTGTTCCTAATCTCCGTCTGTCCGTCAAATTGGGGATGGTAGGTTGTGGTAAAATTCAGTTTAGTGCCGCTCAAACGGAGTATCTCCTTCCATATTGCGCTCAAGAACACGGAATCCCGGTCCGAAACCAGAGTCTTTGGAAAACCATGGTGGCGCACCACGGTGTTCACAAACAAGTGGGCGACGCGCAATGCATCAAACCGGGTAGGCAAAGCCGCAAAATGGGCATACTTCGACAATTTGTTGACCACCACTAGAATCGTCGTATAGCCGCGTGACGGATGCAGTCCCATTTTGAAATCCATAGAAACATCATCCTATACCTGCGACTGAACTGGCAAGGGCTACAGCAGACCTGCAAGTTTTTGTGTGGAGTACAGGCTAGATTGGCACACGATGCAGGCATCCACAAACAAGCGCACCTCCTTGCGCATCTTTGGCCAGTAAAAACCCGCCGCAATGAGGCAAAAAGTTCGGTCGTGACCAGGATGGCCAGCCAATGGGGTACTATGATGCTCCTCCAACAACAAACGCTTCACGGAGGAATGCGGGCTCACAAAAATTCTGCGATCAAAGTAAATCAAGCCATCTACCAAAGATAGGTGCGACGGAGCTGTACCAGCATGAATCGCAGCCGCGAGTTCCTTCAGATTAGGCATGGATTTGACTTTTGGACGGATAACCTCCAACACCTTCGGGATAGGGTGCGCTAGGGCAACCAAGGTAGCGCCTTCTGGTGCGATTTCTGCCTGCTCCGCAGGGGTTCGGCGGCAGCCTCCTGGTCAGCGGGATCCTCCCTTCAGGACAGAGCATCTGCTGCTCGGTTGGATATTCCCTTCTTATATTCGATGCGAAATTTCCTAATGACATGAGCTTCCGAACATAAAGCTGCTGATCCGGGGTCTGGACTACCTGTTAAAGTAACTCCTTGAGACTCTCTTTGTCGCTCCTAATGACAAATTCCCGACCCAAAAGATATTGCATCCATTTCTGTACCGCCTCCACTATAGCAAACAACTCCTTGTGATAAGTGGATGCCGCCCTCCTGCGAGGACCCAACTTCTTACTGAAAAAAGCGATTGGGTGGCTATCTTGAATTAGAGCTGCCCCAATGCCTAAGTCCAACTCATCCGTCTCTATGCAGAATTGCTTAGTAAAGTCGGGCAGGCTTAGCACCAGAGCCGTCGTCATAGCGGTCTTAAGGTCAGCAAAAGTCGCCTCTGAATCAGCCGTCCAGTCGAATGAGTCTTTCTTTAATAGATCGGTCAGTGGGGCGGCAATCATGGCGTAGTTAGCAACAAACTGCCGATAATACCCCGTTAACCCCAAGAAACCTCTAAACTGTTTCACGTTCTGGGGCACAGGCCACGCAGTCATGGCCTCTATTTTTGCCGGGTCAGCCTTGAGCAATCCCTTTGTGATCAAGTGTCCCAAATATTCAACAGTAGTGCTGCTAAACTAACATTTGGATAATTTCACAGAGAATTGATGATTGAGTAAGAGGGACAAAACCTCTGCGAGATGGGCGCAGTGAGACTCCAATGTGGGGCTGTAAACCAGTATGTCATCGAAGAATACAATCACACATTTCCGCAGCAGAGGCTGGAAAATGTTGTTCATTGCCGCTTGAAAGGTGAAAGGGGCGTTAGTGAGACCAAACGACATTACTAGGAACTCAAAATGTCTGTCGTGCGTCCTGAATGTTGTCTTAAAAACGTCACTATCGTGTATCCTGATCTGGTGATAGCCTGATCGCTGATCCTGCTTAGTAAAGAATTTGGCCTACCCCAGCTCATCAAATAGTTCGTCAGCTGTGGGAATGCGAAAATGGTTGGGAATGGTGGCCATATTCAACGCACGATAGTCAATACAGAAAGGAAACGTCCCATCCTTCTTGCGGATAAGGAGGACAGGCGACGAGAAAGGACTCAGACTACGCTGGATTATACCCTGATCCAGCATTTCCTTCACTTGTTTCTCTATCTCATTCTTTTGAAAGTATGGATAGCAATAAGGACGCACATTTATAGGCTTCGTGTGTGGGAGCAAATGAATTCTGTGGTCGAACTCTCGCCTAGATGGCATTCCTATCGGCAGGCAGAAAACCTGCTTTTTATCCGTCAGTACACGGTGCACCTCATCTAGAATATCCGCCGGAAACTCCTCCTCGGCGAACAGCAGAGTGGTGGCATCCTCTGTCGGCGGTGACATGATGATCTCATAGAATTCATTATCCGATGAGGAAGCAACCAGTGATGCCAGCGATTGCAGTGAAATTTGCTATGGGTTGGGCTGGATTCCACGCAATATAACCGACCTACCCTCCTTCTGAAACTCAAAGGTTTTGCCAATAAAATCAGTCGACACCTTACCTAGGGATTCAAGCCCATCCATCCCCAAAATGACGTCGGGCCCGTGAATCTCCAAAACATGTAGATCCACCCCCTGTATAGACAGCTTCGTGCAACGCGACAGATGAGAGCAAGTAAGATAAGCACCGTTACGCACGTACACCCGAAAGGGGCTAATTGGTGTTAAAGATAGCCGCAGGCGCTCCGCAATTCTAGGATGCAGAAAATCGTGAGAACTACCGGTATCCAACAAAATTCGGGCATCCGTCGAACCGATCACACCTTCCAAATGAAACAGGACCGATCGACTTTGACAATCCATGGAGTGCAAGTGGGACATATCAGCCGTAATAACGTCCTCATCACAATTCTGCACGTTTTGGCCATCATCCCATAAATCCTCTTCTTCATCCCCAACATAGGATAATAGTTTCACCATGCACACATGCCCCGGGGAGTATTTCTCCGGGAAATGCCAACATAATCCCTTTCGAGAGCGTTCCTCCTTCTCCACATTGGATACGTGGATTGGCTGAAAACGGGGGCCGCCGCTGTGGAGGAACCGCCCTGATGGCCAAACCCGCTTGCTGGTCCAGCCGTGAATCCCGGTTGTACCCTTGTCGCCTTTGAAACGAGGTTGTCTTACGCGTCCTTTCTTCGTGTGAGGCCCCCAAACGCAAGGCCAACGCTATTGCCGAGGTCAAATATGAAGGCTGGTGAAGATCCACCTTCTCCTGAATCGGCTCCTTGAGGCCCTCGATGAATATTGGAATCAAAGCTTCCTCTGAGAGGCCTGCTACACGGTTCAGGTGGTGTTTAAAAGTCGTATGATAATCCACCACCGTGCCCGTCTGGACCAGTTTAGACAATGGCCTAATGGGATTTTTAAAACTCTGGGGATCAAACCGATATCGCAAATCCTCCAAAAACGTACCCCAGGTGATGACAATGTTATTGGCGCAGTAGTTGAAAATTCATTCTGCTGTCGGGGGTCAAACAACATGACCACATAGTGCAATCGATCCTCGTCAGGCATCATCAAGTGGTCGAAGTAATACTGCACCCGAGAAATGCAGTTCGAGGCATCTTCCCCATCGAAGTATGGGGCGAACATCGTCACTCCCCTCTTGGAGTCGTTGTAGGACTGCCCGCGTTGATATGGCGGGTCCCAGCACGACAGCTAAGCGTGCACAAACCAAACCGGTCCGGCTGTTAACCGCCGGTTCGGGCCTGCCGGTTCATGAACCGGAACCGGGACCGGAACCGGCGGTTTGAACCGTCCGGCGGGTTGCCTGTTCCAACGAGCCGGTTCAGGGTCGAAGTAATGTTGAACCGTGAACCGGCGGTTCGCCGGTTTGAACCGCCGGTTCAACCGAATTTTTTTAAAATAATTATTTATAAAAATTGATTTTTATATTTATAAACAATTTTTACAAATAAATGAATACAAGAAATTCATAATAGCCCATATATATTTGATGGGCTTGTGAATTTATGAAACTATTCTTGGTTGTTTCTCTTTTATAGAGACATCCTTGAATGTTTTATGTTTCACTTTCGATGTGGGACAAAATCATTCTTGGTTATTTCTGTTTTATAGAGTCATCCTTGAATATTTTATGTTTCATTTTCGATGTGAGACAAAATAATTCTTGGTTGTTTCTCTTTTATAGAGACATCCTTGAATGTTTTATGTTTCACTTTCGATGTGGGAAAAAATCATTCTTGGTTGTTTCTCTTTTATAATGACATCCATGAATGTTTTATGTTTCACTTTCGATGTGGGACAAAATATGTTGAAGTATTTTCTTTTATAATTACATGTTTAGAGCATTCATTCATCTTTTTCCAATGTGGGATACAAAACTTTCTTTTGACTTCTACTTTTCTTCATGTTTTGTATGATATATATAAACAAAATCATTATTCAAATATATTCTTGATTGATAAAAATAAAGAATTATTGAGAAATATGATTTGTATATAGAAAATATTTATTTGTATAATAATTATTGTTAGGTTTATACAATTTGTATAGGAATTATTCTTTCAATGTGTGTAATATTATTTATTAGTTAACATATACATAAATTTATAAACATAAGTGATAAGTCGTATTCTAGGCCTTTGTTACGGGTCAGTATGATGTGCAAAATTGATTATATCTGCAAAACAGTTGCTTAAAGTGTGCAGGTTAAGTGTTCTAGCCAGTAGGGAAGTTTCGGAATGTTCAGGTGAAAAAGGGCGCCAGCATGATCTCATACTGATCAGTATTCGTGCTGAAACGGCTTGAGATGGAGAAGACGGATAGCTGGGACGGATTACCCATAATTGAGGGCAAAGAAGTCATCTCACCGCAAGGTTTTACCCTAAAATCAAGGGTAAGCCTCTCTATAAAAGGAAGCCACTTGGAGAGAGAAAATATATACACATTCACTCATTCACCACCATCTTTAGGTAGAGAGTTCTCTCGGTAATACCAGTCTTTCAGCCGTGTCCCGCTTCTTGCCTCGCCGCAGCCATGATCACCTGACGCCCAGATGTTCCCAGATGTTCCCGGAGTACCAGTCATCCTTGTTCCAGCCAGCAAGATCATAGTTTAGAGATTCCATCGCCCGGAGTGGCAAAACACTTTTATTTCACTTTCGTAGTTTAATTTACTTGCATTTTCCTTACGTTGGATCTTTGTTGCTTTTGGGATATTTTCTGCTTTTGAAGTGCTTGTTGAAGATCCGAACGTGTTTATGCTATGAAGTTGATTTCCGTTTCGTTTATGGTGTTGTTTTCTTTTCCTTCCTTGCCTAGTTAGCCTAGATCTAAAGTTTCTTTGTGTTTTAAGTGCTGGACCTATAATTTCTGTTTTACGTAGCAAGTTTCTCTAGGATAGTATAATCTGGCACTGTTTGATTGTGAAGTAAATCGTTGCATACAAAGCTTAGTTTTAATTTCCGAATCGTTCGTCCATGTTGACCAGTATGCAGAAGTCCAGCTCCAATGTTTGATTTCAGATTTGATTTCGTTGTTTTAGATCTGTGTTCTCGAGTTGTTAATCTGTGTTTTCCGTGTTGAATCTAAATTTGTTATCTGAGTTTTGGATGTGTTTGTTGAAGAAGATGGCGTCTATTTCAATTGGAGGGGACCACTTTTGCTTTTTAGAAGCTTTTGCTTTTGTCCTTCACCTTTAGTACACCCTGCAGATCTGTCAGCCTAGTCACCACAACTACCACTTATTCTCTGCTTTTCTGTTTAGCCTTTTATAGTAACCTAGTATTTTCCGCATATTTTTTGTTACACCGCATCCACCATAATTCCACGTACACTACTACATGTCGACCACCATTCACCCTTCCTAGTCAGTAGGACACCATCTTAATTTCCAGTCTAGGTAGAGACTCAACCCAAGCGTGGTAGCTAACCAAACCTTCCAATATATGACCGCGGTAGTTTAAACGCACCATCTCTGTGGGATTCGACCCTTATCACCACTATACTAATCAGTAGGGTGGGTTGAGGAATCTTTGAAACCAGGGTCTAGGCTTAGTTAGGATCTCTATCCCGACCATTAGGATATATCCTTGCTTGAACGACACCTACGCACCCCTGTTGTCCTTCAAATGGCGTCGTTGCCGGGGATGGATGGCGTTTTTGAGTTGCTATTGTGTGTGTTACTTTGGTGTATATATTGTGTATGATTTTCCTTTTTCTTTTCATTTCAGTTTATGAGCAGTAGCTCGCCTCCTGATCAGTGGAGGCCGAAAATACTCAAGCGAGGAACTATACTCGTAACCACTCGTTCTGGCCTGTCGACCACCTTGTCTGACCTAGGCACGAGTAGTGACGAAGAGAAGGGCACCATAGAGGGACCAATACCAGAAGAGAAACCACTGTTGGAAGGCATCCCAAGGGAAATGGCCAACCAGGGAGATGAAGACCCGGAGATCGGGACGCTAAACGCACATACTGAAGGAGAGCCCCCGCAAGCCATAGTCGTTACTCCAGGGCAAACCGCCTGCGATGTGAAGCCTCATGTGATCGCGATCCTACCTACATACTGTGGGAAGAGCTATGAAGGGCCGTATGAGTTTCTTCATGAGTTTTGTAAAATTTGTAGGGCGCAGAGGAGACCAGCAGGAGCGACTGAGGATGATTATAGGCTGAAGGCTTTGCCATTTGTGCTCAAGGGAGAAGCTAACACCTGGTTCATGCGCCTGCCCCCCAACTCTATTGAGACTTGGGCCGATTTCAAGTCAGCATTCCTGGGCGAGTTTTTTCCGTCATCCAAGACAAGCGCGCTGAAGAAGGAAATAACTAATGTGAAGCAAGGGTATGATGAACCCTTGAGTGATTGTTGGGCAAGATACATGGGTCTTTTGGAATCATCTCCCAACCATCGCATGGCGGACATTGAAGTACATCATACTTTCTACGAAGGTATGAACGCGGTAACCAAGGACCTGGCAAATTCATCGTCAGGAGGAAGCTTCACGCAGCTATGGGTCAGCGAAGCGAAGAGAGTCCTAAGGAAGCTACTGAATGCAAAGAAGAGTATGACCATTCAAGGGAAGGATACAACCGAGAGCGGGCTGCTGTTGCCTCGTCTACTGATCAGGAAAATAAGCTGGAGCAGAAAATGGATTTGAAAATGGAGGAGCTGAAGAAGTCACTTCTGAGTGCGATCGAGAAGAGCACTCCATCACCTCCCCCAGCTGGGAGTTACAAGGGTGCAGAGCAGGGAAATCAAGGACCGAACTATGAATCGCCTAATGACTTCGGGAATATGGAGCAAGTTAATGCTGCGGGGTACTTCAATTCTAGTGGGCATTGGATACAAGGTAAACAACAGGATGCACCTTGGAGGGATCATCCAAACTTCTGATGGGGTGACGGAAGCCAAAATCTGAACCAAGGTCAGAACCAGTACAACCCCCATCCGAACCAAAACCCTAACCGTGGAACAGCAAACCCAGACTACCAGCCCAACTGGTCAGGAAGAAACCAACAATCCCAAAACCAAAACCCACAAAACCAGAACCCGAACCCTGTCTATGTGCCACCCCACCAGAGAAACTTCCAAAATTTCCAAAATTAGCCGAACCCAGGACCCCAACAGAACCAAAATCAATTCCAAGGCCAGCACCAGAGTCATTATCCTCAAGATCAGTACACCCCTCCTGCCCAGTATAACCAATACCCGCCTAATCAAGGCCAGCAAAACTCCCAGAACTATCAACACCAAGGGCCGAGTCATTTCCAAAATTCGAACAAGCCAAGGAGATCTGTTGAGGACATGATGGGTGAAATGCTAGCGTCACAACAGAGCATCAAAGGAGAATTGCAATCCCATAATGAGGTCGTGCAGGGGATGCAAAACGCCCAGAAGGAACATAAGGCAAACATGGATATGATGAATAGGCAGTTAGCTCAACTGGCCAGTTCGGTGGGTGATTTGAAGGGAAATGCGGGGAAACTCCCATCTACAGTCCAAGTGCCCGAAAAGGCAAATGTGAGTAAGGTTACGTTGAGGTCAGGAACTACTTATGACGCGCCTCAACCGAAACGACCTAGTGGAGAATCCAATGGAACGAAGATAGGAGGCGATACCATTCCAGCGGAAGAATTAGGGAGACCTATGCCTCGGATGCAGGATCCGTTCTTCTTGGATGATACACCAAGTGTAAGAGGTGAACCCGACACCCTACTGACCAGGAAAGAACCTCCTCAAGAGGAAGAGCCCAGAATGGAGGCCCAGACCCAGGAACTACCCAAGAAAGACTCCAAGAAGGTTGCTGAGGGACCAGTAGAGGAGAAAAAAGGGGAAAAACCATTCCCATTCCGATTTGTTAGGAAGAGGAAGAAAGAGAACCCGGTTGACTACTTGTCAATTTTTGGGAAGTTGGATGTCACCATACCATTCCTCCAAGCCGTGAATCTACCCCCTCTCGGGAAATTCATAAAGGACTTCATAGCCGGGACAGCCCAGAAGGATGGCAAGATTATGGTGGAAGGGATAGCGTCAGCAATAGTGCAAGAGAAGTTACCACCCAAGAGAGCCGACCCAGGTATGTTCACCCTACCCATAACTGTAGGAGATGTGAAGGTCGAACATGCAATGTGTGATTTGGGGGCATCTATAAATGTCATGCCATTGTCTATCCATAACCGGTTGAAAGGAGTGAGGCTGTCAAATACTAGGGTGTTGATCCAACTGGCTGATAGGTCATGCATAAGTCCTGAGGGAGTTTTAGAAAATGTGTTAGTAAGAGTGCATGATTTTACATACCCTGCTGATTTTTATGTGATCAAAATGAGTGAGCATGAAGCGAGAGAGTCTAGTGGAGTCTTGTTAGGAAGACCTTTTCTGAGAACGGCCAAGACAATAGTGGATATGGCTGAGGGGACTATTTGCATTGATTTTCATGGGGAGAAGTTTACCTTCGATATAAATGATGCCATGAAGAAACCCATCGATTCTGAAAATCTATGCTATGTTGATGTGATTGACCCCCTAGTCCAAGATTTTCTTGAGACCGAACTATTGCAGGAGAAAATCCAGGCTTTAGATGTTTATGAACAGGCTGACATAGAAGCTGCTGCATGGTGTGATCTGATCAGTAGCCAAGGGTTGACTGATGAAGAAATAGAAGTAGGGATCAAGGAATTCTGTCAGAAATCGGAGTTCATTGGAACCGCAGGGGCTCAGCTACCAGTCAGTATAGAAGAACCATCAGAGGGAGATTTAGAAAAAGAAGGAGAGACTGAGAAAAACCCTCTACCCGAAGACACACTTCCACCCCAAGTTGAGCTGAAGAAGTTGCCACCGAATTTGAAGTATGCCTTCCTTGGAGAGGAGAACTCATATCCAGTGATCATCAGTAGCAGCCTTACGAAGGAACAAGAGGCTAGGCTACTGACCGTGCTGAGCAAGAACAAGAAGGCGATTGGATGGAGTCTTACAGATTTAGTTGGAATTAGCCCCGACGTCTGCATGCACCACATTAGGTTGGAGGAAGGAGCGAAGGCACATCAAGATGCTCAAAGGAAGGTAAACCCTAACATGTGAGAAGAGATATTGAAGGAAATCTTGAAGTTGTTGTCGCTAGGGATTATCTATTCAGTACCGGATAGTGAGTGGGTCAGCCCGATCCACATGGTCCCAAAAAAGTCGGGCATCCAAGTAGTTCAGAATGAGAGGAATGAGCTGATCCCAACGAGGCTAGTCACGGGCTGGCGAATGTGCATCGATTACCGTAAGCTGAACAATGCGACCAGAAAGGACCATTTTCCCCTGCCTTTCATCGACCAAATGTTGGAAAGAATAGCTGGGAAGAAGTTTTTCTGTTTTCTAGATGGGTACAACGGGTATTTCCAAATTTACATAGATCCTGAGGACCAGGACAAGACCACTTTCACTTGCCCGTTTGGAACCTATGCATACCGTCGCATGCCTTTCGGCCTATGCAACGGTCCAGGGACGTTTCAACGCTGTATGATGAGCATATTTTCCGATTTGATTGAGGATTGCATAGAGATATTCATGGATGACTTCACAGTTTACGGAGACTCGTTCGACTCTTGCCTTCGCCATTTGGATATAGTTTTGGAAAGGTGTCAAGCAAAGAGTTTGGTTTTGAACTTTGAGAAGTGCCATTTTATGGTCACCGAAGGGATAGTTCTAGGACACGTGGTCTCAGAAAGAGGTATCCAAGTGGATCGAGCCAAGGTGGATGTTATATCAAAATTGCCATTCCCTACTGATCAGAAGGGAATAAGGGGTTTTCTGGGGCACGCCAGATTTTATCGAAGATTTATCAAGGATTTCTCCAAGATCGCCCAGCCCCTTACCAGATTACTTCAGAATGACATGGTGTTCGTTTTTGATGAGCAATGCAAGGCTGCTTTCAATCTTCTCAAGGAAAAGCTGATATCCGCACCTATCATAAGGGCTCCTGACTGGAACCATCCTTTTGAAGTAATGTGCGACGCCAGCGATTTTGCGGTAGGAGCCGTGCTGGGTCAGAAGATCGATGGGAAGAGGTACGTAATTTTTTATGCGTCCAAGACTCTAAATCAAGCCCAGCGGAATTACGATACCACTGAAAAAGAGATGTTGGCAGTAGTGTATTCTTTTGAGAAGTTCCGGCCATATTTGCTGGGATCCAAAGTCGTAGTGTATACTGACCATGCAGCGATTAAGTATCTGATTGCCAAGAAGGAATCCAAACCACGCTTGATCCGATGGGTACTCTTGCTACAAGAATTTGATTGGGAGGTGGAAGATAAGAGAGGAGTCGAGAACAAGGTGGCAGACCATTTGAGCAGAATAATGCAAGATGGAAACGGTGAGGAAGTACATGACAAGTTTCCGGAGGAACATTTGTGTGAAGTGATTTTTGCGCCCAGAAAAATTGATTGGGAAGAAGTTTTCAACCTTACTGGTCAGAATGATACAGCAAAAGGAAAAGAGAAGGTAGGGCAAGAGCCATGGTATGCGGACCTGGCCAACTACCTAGTAACTGGAGAGCTTCCAGAAGTACTGAGTGTTACCAAAGCCCAAAGAATGAAGGTCAAGAGTGAAGCAAAATACTACTTTTGGGACGACCCCTATCTGTGGAGAGTAGGGTCCGATCAAGTGATAAGGAGGTGCATTCCTGACTGGGAGCAGCGGGATGTTTTAACACACTGCCATTCGTTAGCATGTGGAGGGCACTTCAGGTCTAAGAAGACGGCCAGGAAGATTCTGGATAGCGGCTTTTACTGGCCAACTCTCAACAAGGATGCGTACGAGTTCTGCAGGAGCTGTGAGCATTGCCAACTGACCGGTGGAATATCTGCCCGGGATGAAATGCCGCAGGTACCTGTAATAGTTTGCGAGCTATTCGACATATGGGGAATGGACTTCATGGGTCCGTTTCCTTCATCCTATGGGAATCTGTATATCCTAGTTGCCGTAGACTACGTCTCCAAATGGGTAGAAGCCAAGGCCACAAGCACGTGTGAAGCCAAGGAGGTGGCCAAGTTCTTAAAGAGTCATATCTTCAGCCGATTCGGTGTGCCCAGGGCGATCATATCCGATCAAGGTACACACTTCTGTAATCGTACAATTGAAGCCTTAATGAAGAAATACGGCGTGCACCATAGACTATCCAGCCCTTACCATCCGCAAGCAAATGGTCAAGCGGAGATTTCTAACCGCGAGATAAAGAAAATTTTGGAGAAGACTGTGAACACTTCTAGGAAGGATTGGAGTGTAAGGTTAGAGGATGCTCTCTGGGCGTATCGAACAGTCTACAAAACCCCCATAGGCATGTCCCCTTACCGGATTGTTATTGGGAAGAAGTGCCACTTACCGGTTGGGATCGAGCATCGAGCATACTGGGCAGTACAGAAAGTGAATATGGATGATACAGCCTGTGAAGAGGAAAGGAAGCTGCAACTGCAGGAGCTTGAGGAACTTAGATTGGAGTCATTCGACTCAGCCATGTGGTACAAAGAGCGAACTAAATTGTGGCATGATCGAAATATGAGAACTAAGGAGCTCCATGTTGGCCAGAAAGTACTACTCTTCCAGTCAAGATTGAAGCTTATGCCAGGGAAACTCAAGTCCAAATGCACAGGACCTTACATCATAACTGCACTCTGATCTAATGGGGCAGTGGAAATTTCAGGGAGTTTTCCTAACTCTGAACCTTTCATAGTTAACGGACATAGGGTAAAAATTTTTAGGGAGAATAGTGAGGTGGGTGTAGTGGATGAAATTCCACTGCAACCACTTACTACGGTTGTCTACTGATCAGTAAGATAGGAATTTGGAGTTCCACGTGGCTAGTTTCCTTTTGAAAATAGTTTGCATATACTGGCCAAGTAGAATTTCAAATCGCCTAAGGAAGATGTAAATATTGTAAATACGTAGTTAATCTTTGCATGCAAGATAATTTCTAAAAATCTAAAAATATTTTCGGGCCTTAATTTTAATTTGGAGTACACATTGACCAAGGGATTACTTATCTGGTGCTATTTCAAATTTTATTTAGGTGCCCGTTTGATTTAGTTTCTTTTTTTAGGTAAGTATGGGGGAAATTATGGAGAGGACGATAATTTGAATGAAGGCTTGTGCAACTTTTGCAGGGTGACAGCTGCTAGAGTGGCGCGTGAGCAGAAAGAAGGGACACGCTGACCAATCAGAGGCCAACAATCTCAACCGCCTCCCTTCTGAAGCGTCGCGACCGGCAACCCCTGATAGCCGGTTACAACCACCTGCAACTGCTCTCTCTCACCCAAATTATACCCACCGTCCCAACACTTTCCCCTCACAAACCCTCATTTTCAAATTCGCTTTCAAGAAATTCTTGTCCATCTCTCTCACGGAAACATCATTCTCACCCCAACTCTCTCCAAGATATCAAACCCTACTTTCCACCACTAAATCGCAGAATTCCGATCATGGGGAAGAAAGCATTCGCCAAGAAAATCAAACCGAGCCGCCAAGAAACCCAGGAGGCACAACCACAGCAAAATCCACCACAACCAGCACCGACCGCTCAGCCACCCCCTATGATTTCCATGGATGCCATGATGGCATTTCTTCGTCAACAGGACCCTACTCGGGACTGGACGGCGGCATTGGTTGGTTTCGGTCAAATGGGGGGCGTAGGAACCGCACCCAGTGAAATTCCACCTGCACCGGTCAGTCACGCAGAGGAACAATCAGAGGAGGGATCTTCATCGGCGACCGCGCCGTTGGAGACCTCTGTGCCAGATTCGGCGGAGCTCGACGCTGTCGCCGCCTATTACGACTCCGACCCTGAGGAGCGTAAGAAAAGGGCCAGCCAGGAAGAGACAACCCATGAAGGGAGTGGCAAAACGGAGAGAACACCTACTGTGGAGACCGTCAGTCAAGAAAGGGTTAGGGAAGAAATAGATCTGAACGAATCGGCACAGAAGCTCAGCCTTATGACCGATACGGAGTTTGAGTCAATCGTGGAAGAGGTAAACCGCAGAGAAGATACTGCTTTGATGGCTGAGGGTCTAGACCTCGCATCAAGGTCAGTAGGAGAGGTTGAGAAAGCCGTTACAGGAACCACACCGGAAGGTCATACTTCCCAGTCAGTAGAAGGGAAGGAGGAAGTACACGAAGAAGAGAAAGAGCCGGAGCCAGTAGATCCCCGAGTGGAAGTAGGGGATGGTAGGATGCAAGTAGGAGAGGAGGAACCAGGTGCCGAAATCCAAGAGCCAGAACCAGAGGCGCCTCCAGTAGTGAAGCCCAAGCCCATAAAGCGGAGCTTAATATTGAAGGCTGATCCTAAGGCAGACCGGCCTAAACAGCACAGGGTTTCGCAGAGATGCTTGGAAAAGTGGGCAGCTAGTAGGGTCAAGCCGAACACAGAGGCAGATCCCGTGGAAATCTTGAGTGAAGAGGAGAAGACCACTCCCACAAAACCTGGGAAGGAGTCTTTACCTGTTACTGACCTAGAGGATACTGCAATGGAAACCAAAGCGGTCTCTCCAACACTGAGTGGCCAAGGTGAAGAGGCTGACGGGATGGCTGAGGGTCTGGACCTCGCATCCAGGTTAGTAGGCCACAAGGAGACCAGTCCTACTACCCAGGATCCACTTTCAACACAAGCTGATAAAGAACACGAAGAAGAGAAAGACAAAGTTGACAGAGAGGAAATGAGGTACCGTGAAGAGAGAAAACGAAAAGGGAAGGCCCCTATGAAGAAGAAGTCCGGCAACAAGAAGTCACGTACAGTGAACACTGGCATAGTGATCACTGGGGCTGCTCAGAGGACCCCATCCAGCCAACGAGAGCAGAGTGATAGTGAGTATGAGATCAGTGAGGAATCTGAATCGGCCAGTGATACGTCCATGGAGGATGAGGAGTACAAGGAACAGCAACTTCCGAACGATCATCAGGAGTTATTACATCCGCCGGCGAAGAGACTCCGATATAAGCGCTGGACAGTGGACCTTACTGATGAACTGGTGGAGGAGATGAAGCTCTTCGACTCGAAGGAGCTACAGAAAGCTTTCGATAGTAAGGATGAAGGGAGTAAGCAGGTGAAGAGCGGAAAGATACTTCACATTTCTTATTTGGATGAGTTAGGTGTCCGCGAGCAGTTTCTATCTTATTTGCACGCGTTAGGATTCCAATGGTTGTTGGAGAATGGGGATCCTAGTGTCCCGGTTAGATTAGCAATGGAGTTTTTCACGACCTTTAGATTTAAGGTCACCACTGATCTAGATGAGGAGTGTATCAGTTTTAGGCTGTTTGGAGGAGAGATACGGATGAGTTTGATTGAGTGGACCGTGCGTCTGGGAATGTGCAGTCTAGAGGAGGCCATAGGGCCTGAGTGGAGAAATAGGGAGCGGGGAATTCCCCGCAGACATGTGGAATTTGAGCCCCAGGAGGCCTGGGAGGAACTTACTCACCCTGATGCAGGGCAATTCCAGTCCACTATTTCTCGCTCCGTTCATTTCAACAACCCAATTCTGCGTCTTGTACAGCTTTACCTGGATTTCAATTTATTGGGGCAGTCGAACTCCACTGTTAGGACATCGATGACGGAGTTATATCTTCTCTGGTGCGCCAAGCAAGGGAGGAAGTTGCATCTGGGTTTTTGGACCGCCTACCAATGCCATCTAATTGCCACCCACCCAGCGAGGAACCTCACTCTCTGCCATGTCTTGGGAGTGTTCGTCAGAAACAACATTATCATCACGGAGGCCGAAGATTTATCCGACCAGATCATGGTGGGTCCTCCTGGTCTTTTTGATACACCTTTATTCGTCCGAACGAACACCATTTACATGAGGCAGGGCGCACCCCAATTCTACGCAATGGGAGAAGAAGCTGTACCGACTGGGAGATCTGCAACACATCCGGGAACACAGGATCAGGAGCAGAGACAAGAAAGGATGGAGAAAGCGATGGAAGAAGTGAGAGAAGAGAATAACCAGTTGAAAGCGGAGGTGATGCGATTGGCATCGGTGGTGGAACGAATGTTGAAAGGGGCTGCAAAGCAGAAGTTGTTGGCTCAGAGGCAGGCCTCGATGGAGGTGATAGTGACGGATTTGGGAAAGGAGAACTACAAGATGCAGCAAGCAATGAATGTGATGTTATCCAATATCGATAGCATCCTAGAAGAGATGACCCACCAGAGGAAGGAACAAGCTGTTGAACCTAGTGGCCATGGAGGCCGAGCTGATGAACCGCAAGTACCTGAGACAGAAGAAAAGGAGACCGATGTGCCGGCGCATGCTGAGGAGCCGGCGGAATTTGATGAGAACCAAGATGGAACTGAAAAGGAACCACCTGCGCCGCGAAGGAGCAGGCGTCACCGATAGACCACCCCACCTGACCAGTTAGTTTTCTTTTTATTTTTCAGTTTTTAGTTTTTCGTATTTTAATTGTGTTTTGTTTGTTTAGGTAGTATAAATTCTGTTTGTGCGCAAACCCCATTCATAACACTTGGCCTATTTTATAGTCTAAGTGTGAGAAGTAAAGGGTTTGTCTTTTTGGCGCATATGTCTGTGTTTTTTGTTTTTCGTAAGCATGCCGACTCACACTTAGCCCATTGCATGGCCTAAGTGTGAGGAGTTTTGTATATATGTGTGTTTTGTTTGTTGGGTTCTGTTTAGGTTTTCAAACTCTCCCACTTAGCCTATTCCATAGTCTAAATGTGAGAAGTTTTAGTTTTAATTTGTTGTTTTTGTCTGTTTGTCTATGTGTCCATCATACTGGCCTTTACCTTTTCCACTTCACAGCCCTATCTGAGGGCAGACACTTGTGAAGTGGGAGGGGGGACGCAATGACCAGTATGATGAGTATGTATATATGTGTAGTCGTTGTGTTTGTGCTTGTGATAGTGACTTGTTAGGTCTAGTTTTTTCTTTTGTGTGTTGATTGGGCTTAAAACTCAACCGTCTTGAGCTGACGGTGAGGGGAATTGAGGGAGATAGGACATGCTGGAAAACCGAAACCACCCCCCTTAGTACCTTCTAGCCAGGATAGATGATGCGAGTATGAAAGAAAAGCCCATACTTAGAGCCAAACACGAAAGCCCTCTTAAAATGTGAGCTATAAGCTTTAAGTGGAACCACTTTCCACATGTTTAGAAAAGAAAAGAGCGGCTGCCACAAATTGCCTAGGGTGAAGTGACTACGTGTAGCAACACTGAAGGCAGTAGGAAACCCCCCCCCCCCAAAAAAAAAACAACTTTAGAACCCATTTTCTTAACTCTTTATACCCAGATATACACCCCTAGCCACTGGGACTGTATGTGCAAGGCATGAGACGATTGGAGCTTACTGGCCAGAAGGATGTATGAGAAGGCAGGAACCAGCTGGGCAAGGAAGTTCAGAAGAAAATCGACCAGGGAGTTATCCCAGGTCCAAAAAAAAAAAGAAAAAGAAGGTATAAGGATGGCGAAGCCACGGGGGAAAAAGAAAAAAAAAAGAAGAAGAAAGAATATGAAGAAAATGGTCAGAAAACTTGACCACAAAAATGAATGAAGGAATAAGGGTGGCGAAGCCACAAAGATGCTACTGACCAGTTGGAGATCAAAACCAGAAGCGCCAGCTAAGAAAAGCAACTAACCAGAGGCCCAAATGCACACAGTTCCCCCCACATCAAATAAAATAGAAGTTTTTTTTGAACCTTAGAGCCTTAGGAACATTCACCCAAAACACTACAAACCAATAGCCCCGTTACAAGCCTTTAAGCCCTTCAGTAGCTGCTCGTGAGATCTAAGTCCGAAGCAACTGTGGTTGAGCATAATGAGAGAATGCAGTCCTAACATTCCTGGTGAGGTATGAGTGACTGAGTGAACCTAGTGTTTGGCCGAGAGTGTGGGCGATCTTGACAAGCGGTTGTACTGACTGGGAAAGAAAATGGGGGAGGCAGAAGTTCAAGATTGTCTAAGGCCGGATTGCACCTGATCCCGAGGGGGGGGATGGTTGAAAATATAGCCCAATCTTTGTGTTTAGTTTTTCTGTGTTTTGTTTATGTGTTTTCTTTTCTATGCATGTTTTTGTGTTTTTTTTTTGTTTTCTCTTTCCGTTGTAGTCTAGGGTCTAGTTTAGGATTGAGTCGGTTAGGGGAGTAACCAGGCTAGAATTCGACTTATTTCTTTTTGTTTGTTCTTCACGCTTGAGGACAAGCATGTGGTAAGTGTGAGCAGTTTGATAAGTCGTCTAGGCCTTTGTTACGGGTCAGTATGATGTTCAAAATTAATTATATTTGCAAAACAGTTGCTCAAAGTGTGCAGGTTAAGTGTTCTAGCCAGTAGGGAAGTTTCGGAATGTTCAGGTGAAAAAGGGCGCCAGCATGATCTCATACTGATCAGTATTCGTGCTGAAACGGCTTGAGATGGAGAAGACGGATAGCTGGGACGGATTACCCATAATTGAGGGCAAAGAAGTCATCTCACCGCAATATTTTACCCTAAAATCAAGGGTAAGCCTCCCTATAAAAGGAAGCCACTTGGAGAGAGAAAATATATACACATTCACTCATTCACCACCATCTTTAGGTAGAGAGTTCTCTCGGTAATACCAGTCTTTCAGCCGTGTCCCGCTTCTTGCCTCGCCGCAGCCATGATCACCTGATGCCCAGATGTTCCCAGATGTTCCCGGAGTACCAGTCATCCTTGTTCCAGCCAGCAAGATCATAGTTTAGAGATTCCATCACCCGGAGTGGCAAAACACTTTTATTTCGCTTTCGTAGTTTAATTTACTTGCATTTTCCTTACGTTGGATCTTTGTTGCTTTTGGGATATTTTCTGCTTTTGAAGTGCTTGTTGAAGATCCGAACGTGTTTATGCTATGAAGTTGATTTCCGTTTCGTTTATGGTGTTGTTTTCTTTTCCTTCCTTGCCTAGTTAGCCTAGATCTAAAGTTTCTTTGTGTTTTAAGTGCTGGACCTATAATTTCTGTTTTACGTAGCAAGTTTCTCTAGGATAGTATAATCTGGCACTGTTTGATTGTGAAGTAAATCGTTGCATACAAAGCTTAGTTTCAATTTCCGAATCGTTCGTCCATGTTGACCAGTATGCAGAAGTCCAGCTCCAGTGTTTGATTTCAGATTTGATTTCGTTGTTTTAGATCTGTGTTCGCGAGTTGTTAATCTGTGTTTTCCGTGTTGAATCTGGATTTGTTATCTGAGTTTTGGATGTGTTTGTTGAAGAAGATGGCGTCAATTTCAATTGTAGGGGACCACTTTTGCTTTTTAGAAGCTTTTGCTTTTGTCCTTCACCTTTAGTACACCCTGCAGATCTGTCAGCCTAGTCACCACAACTACCACTTATTCTCTGCTTTTCTGTTTAGCCTTTTATAGTAACCTAGTATTTTCCGCATATTTTTTGTTACACCGCATCCGTCATAATTCCACGTACACTACTACATGTCGACCACCATTCACCCTTCCTAGTCAGTAGGACACCATCTTAATTTCCAGTCTAGGTAGAGACTCAACCCAAGCGTGGTAGCTAACCAAACCTTCCAAAATATGACCGCGGTAGTTTAAACGCACCATCTCTGTGGGATTCAACCCTTATCACCACTATACTGATCAGTAGGAGTGGGTTGAGGAATCTTTGAAACCAGGGTCTAGGCTTAGTTAGGATCTCTATCCCAACCATTAGGATATATCCTTGCTTGAACGACACCTACGCACCCCTGTTGTCCTTCAATAAGCAAATCAATAATGATAAAGAACTAATGAATAATAGTTTATGTAATAATATTTGTTGTTAAATTATAATAATAGAAGATAGAGTATTAATATGGACGAAGAATGATGGACGATCTATTATAAACTTACAAATAATGACTTTTGTCCCACATTGAAAGAAAGAGTAATACATCCAAGAATTTGTAACTATAAAAGAGAATAATGCAATATACTCTCATCCAAGTATTGACATTTTAAAAATCAAATCCAACTTTAAGTACGGAGTATTTTTTTTGCTTTTTAGTCTTTATTATGTATAAAATGTGATTAGAAAATTACAATTTTATTGATAATAAATTTAAATAAGACTAAATATTACAATTTATAATGAATACATTTTATTTATAAAAATTAATAAACACTACTTCAAGTTAAACCTTTTGATTTTTAAAATATCAATAATACTGGACTTGAGCATTTAAATTTGAAGAGTGTATTAGATTATTCTTTTTTATAGTTACACATTCTTGGATGTGTTACTCTTTCTTTCAATGTGGGATAAAGTCATTATTTATAAGTATATGATAGATTGTCCATCATTCTTCGTCTATATTAATACTCTATCTTCTATTATTATAAATTAATAACAAATATTATTACATAAACTATTATTCATTAGTTATTTATCATTAATGATTTGCTTATATTTATAAATTTATGTATATGTTAACTAATAAATAATATTATACACATTAAAAGAATAATTCTTATACAAATTGTATAAACCTAACAATAATTATTATATAAATAAATATTTTCTATATACAAATCATATTTCTTAATAATTCTTTATTTTTATCAATCAAGAATATATTTGAATAATAATTTTGTTTATATATTATACAAAACATGAAGAAAAGTAGAAGACAAAAGAAAATTTTGAATCCCACATTGGAAAAAGATGAATGAATGCTCTAAACATGTAGTTATAAAAGAAAATACTTCAACATATTTTGTCCTACATCGAAAATGAAACATAAAATATTCAAGGATGTCTCTATAAAAGAGAAATGAAGTGTGCGGGAGTAGAGTTTGTGGGCGTTCTACTGTTCTAGGTCGAGCTACTAAGTCCAATGAACCCACTAGATTACTCGGTCTAGAAACTTAGGGGAATATAGAAGACTCGGTCGTTGGACACACAACTCTCGCGTTTCAAAGATCCCTCAACCCGTTATACTATAGACTAGTATAGAGAAGCAAGGGGTCGATCCCACGAAGATGGATGCGTAAGAAAGCATTTAGAAGATTTTGGATTAGAAAGCGGCTGCTGCCACGCAAATTTGGGTTGAGGTGTAACGACTACTAGACCTAGGAACGAAGTAAACACCGGACCTAGGAAACTGAAAACATCATGTCGACATTAAACTTTCTCATAACTGCAAGACATTAAACTAACTTCTTAGACTGAGCAATTAACTTCCTAATTTGACTAAACAGAAAGCAGGAAAACGGTGGAGACTATTTTCCGCAAACAGAAAGTACGGTATTAAAGCTGCAAATAACAACTAAAGGATTAACCAACACTGTCGCACATCTCATTACCTGTATCAAATGCGAACATGTAGAAAACAGAGCACAAACCCAAATTTAAACAGAATGTAAAAGTGTGGAGGTCGGAAACTTGCAATTAGTCAGAAATAAAACAGATCTACATACGCTAGGCGGAATGAAATGAAAACACGAAAATCCAGCATCAACTCCGATCACCATGTTTCAGATCCAAACGTCGGATGCTTAATCCACTCTGGATCTAAGCATTCCGAACCCATCAATCAACAAATTTAGCTCCATAACTTCTGATTCAACCGATCTATCCCGATCAACACAAGCCTTCAATAATTCAGCGCAACCTCAGTAGAATATCGCAAAAAATCAAAGTACCTCGACAAACTTAAAACTAATTGCATCCATGCTCGAAATTAACAGCAACTCAAATACGGAAACATAAACTTTATAAACTAATAGAAATTCAATGGAAAACAAAGCTGAGCTTCGAATAGTGAAGCTCGGTGAAATTCACGACGGAAATTAAAATGAAAGCGATTAAATTGTTTCTACGCCCTCTGCAAGGACAGTGTTGCCCCACTACGAAATAGCACAAAGTAACCCAAAAACTACCCTACGATCTCCCGAACATTTCCCCCCCAAGTGTGTAAAAGTAAGTGAGCTACGAGCCACAATCTGGTCACAAGTCCTCCACCCTCTGAAGTTTTTCTTTCTTTTTGCATGCTCTCCTCCTTATATAGGTGTGGAGTTGATCTTCTAGAAGCCTTCGTAGAAATCTTCATTCTACCCTTTAGCTTCGTTATCTCCTCCGTCTAGTCGTTTTCCCTCCAAATTGCTCACTTATTCGCCAATTCCTTGGACCATGTAATTGTCCTCTTCTTTCCTGGATCTGGCGAAATCCTTCTACACATCTGGCTTAAAATATGCGTTAGACCCCGCAAACACATGAATTTTACCCTTTAACCAATGCATGAAATTAGCCTTATCAAATTGCTCACACTTTAACCATACTTGTCCTCAAGTATAAAGACAAGAAAAAGAAATAAGGCGAATTGCAATGCATGATTGTCCTCAGACCGACTCTACAAAAGCAAAAACACAAACTCCTAGACCTAGTCACACTAACAGACTAACAAAGTGAAAATAAACACTTAAAGAAAAACACGAAGAAAAAAAACACAAAGGCATGAACTGGCTTCAACTTTTAGGCAACCGTCCCCACAAGCTTAAGTTCTATCTGATTCGTCTACAGTCTCCAAATCCTCCCCTTTTCCTCTTCTACCTAATCGGTCTGTCAGTTCGTCAAGATAGCCCTTTGACTCCCCAATTGTTGGATTCACTCGATCACTCATTCCACACCAGGGATGTTAGGATCGAATCACTCTTAAGTCCAAGTTATACCACTGATGCATCGGGTTATGAGAGTTTCTCCTTCCTATAGTCTCTTTTTATTTCCTGGGTCAGGGTACTATTGCTCCTTGCCCTTAGGATATATATAGTATTTTAATTTTTCCCTGGACTTCGTCCTGCTTATACCTCCTTTTTCCTGGACTTCGTCCAGCTTATACCTCCAGAACCTATATTTTTTTATTTCTTCTTCTTCTTATTTTTTTATTTTCTCCTTCTGACTCTACTCCCTAAGCATCAAGTGGCGATCCCATTTTTATACAAGTTAGCTCAAAGTGTATAGGCTTATAACTCACTTTTATAGAGGGGTTTCACAACTAGGTTATCTAGGACATCCTCTATCGTCCTTACTTCATTCAAATCGACTTCAGCTTATTAAGGAAAAAAAAGGCCTCAAAGTTGACATGCATCCTATCATCAATTGCTCTTACTAAGGGGATCTTGTCGTATTATATTCACTAGCTCATGCGACACACATAAATACTTAAACCTAAAAAAAACAATCAAACTTAGGCACAAACTGTACTACTCCCTCCCCCTCCCACTTCTCTCAAGCTTGTCCCCAAGCTATCCTAGTGAAGGGGGAAACAGGGAAGTAATAACAGATCCCAACAAAACACAGAAACACTTAACAAAAACAAACTTCTCACACTTAGACCGAGCAACGGGCTAAGTGGTAGAAATGACAACAGACAAAAAACAAAACATGCCAAGAACTGGAGGGCAGAACTTCCTTGCCCTGGCTGCGTGGGCACACTGCTAGGTCCAGCAGGCAATGTCATTTGAGGCTCGGGAAATTTCTCCCTCAGCCACTTTGTCATAATCATCATTAAGCTGACGGCTTCCGCTATACGATCGTTCTATGTAGATGAATTTCCCACCAAGACAGTGACGCGCCCCTTGAGGGCCTGCATCTCCTCCCTGACTCCGCCAAACTCTTTCCGCATCTCAGTCATTTCCTTCCGAATAGCACTGAGCTCCATATGCATTACACTCATTTCCTGTCGAACTGCACCCAGTTCCTTGTGCATTACTCCCACGTCCGTTTTCATCTCCTCGTACCCAACACTGGCGACTGCTTCAATTCTGCACTGCTCGGGTTTTACCTGGGGCTCTAACCTGTCGACCTCGTAGAAGCACACATCCTTCCCCGACATGTATAACAAGCCTTTGTTGAAGAAATAATCCACACTGAAAAGCTCTGGAGGCTCACACATTACTATCTCCGGCACAGATTTGGCAATCTTCATTATAGAGTTTCGCTGGAGGTAGGCACCTAAGAGATGACAGGTGTACATATGTCGGGAAGGATTTGCGGCCATCTGATGGCAGGCCTGGGCTAACCAATAGCCCAGATGCACTTTCACTCCTTTGGCCATGCACCATGTGAAGTGTAAGTTGGCTGTGGTCAAGGCTGAGTTTGCGGGCCCCATCAAGTTGTAACTGATAAACGTCTGAGCAAACCTCAGGATCCGATTGTCGATATTGAACGCCTTTGAGTAACTGGTCTTAAACTGTCCAACCTTCGGGTGCGTGACGAACTCCCAAGCGGACTGTGGTGTGTTCCTTGGGGCTCCTACCATCCTCTCATTCCATATGCCATCGTCAACCTCAGCACGCGTGAACAAGCCCATCCGGAGGGACCACTCTCTAAGACTCATCTCATGTTCTTCAGTAAAAGGCAGAAAGTGATGAAATCCGCGTCTAGATCTGTGGTAGACTTCAGGCGAAACGTGGAAAAGAACTCCCGGGCCAACGCAGCTGGCACCTCCGCCTCACTATGCTTCAAGAGCCAGTCAAACCCGATCGCGCTGATGTATTGACGAAACTCCTCGTCGGAGTCTATTTCATCTAATTCTTCCCGCACATATCGTTTTCCAGATTTTGCAAGCTTACCCGTGCTACACCATTCCTTGTAAGTCGCCGCCCGCTTGGGATCATCGAACTTTTTCATTGCGTCTAGCAGTCCTTTGGTGATCCAGATTTCTGCAGGCTCAAAATTTAAACACTCCTCTGGCTCTTTTATCTCGACGTTTTCAGAGTCACTGGACCCGGCAGGGTTAAGTGGCTCCTCCGCGTACGGTACTTTCGCGGGTGCAGAAAGTGAGGTTTCGACAGACTTGCCCTGAGCGGGCTTCTTCGATTTCTTGACCAAGGAAGTAGCTACATGTTTACCTTTCCATTTCCTCTCCGCTGCCTGGCGGCTCTCCTCCTTATTGCTAGATCCAGGAGAATCTGCCTTCCCTGTTTCCATAGCCGCTGGATCCAGTACTTCTCTTTCAGTAGGTTGGGTTGTATCATCAATCTCCTCCAGCAGGCTTCATCGAGCCTGCCGCCTAGCTTCCCGTGTATCTACCGGCGAACCCGTCCCTTCTGGGACTTCTGTCAGATCTACCACCAGATTCACCCCACCATCAACGGGCTCCAGTGATTCTTCAGTAACGGGGGCCACCGCCTCCTCAGACAATCCAGGAGTTTCCCCTCAATGTAAATAGGGGATTCCCCCACCTCCAACCGTTTCTCCTCTTGGGCTTCACCGCCCACAATCTTCACAGGGGTCTCCCCCTCAACAACCCTTTCAGAAAGAACAGGGGTTCCCCCCTCTGAAATTCTGTTAACAAGAACATGGGTTTCCCCCTCTGAAACACTCACAGGTAAAACAGGGGGTTCCCCCTCCGACACACCTTCAACAGCAACTAGGGCTTCCCCCTCAATACCCGTCCTCTGCTCCAACCCCGCACCCAGATCCGCCTCATGTCCCTTCTCATCGCCTACCGTGGCGTCTTTCTCGGGTGCGCTGGTAGACGGTTCGGCTGCGGCTTGTACGTCAAAAGGTTGGGCTGTCGAATCCTCCGGAATCGGTGGTGGTGGTGGTGCGGTGGTTGTCAACGCGACAGGTTTTGCTCCTTCCGTCATCGTCGTGAACATAGCGAAGGCTTTCATCGCTTCTTCTGGACTGCCGAACTTCTGCATTAATTCTACCATGAACGTCGCCGCGCCGGCAGATGCGGAGGGGCTCCCTGCACTTGGTTTGTTTTCCATGATCTGATTCTGAAAATCACACAAAAACTTGGAAGAAAAATTTCCGATTAGGGTTAATGCGAGAGAAGATTTTGGGGATTTTTTAGAGTGAGAGAATTTGTTTAGTTTGAGAAATAAAGAATAAGGAAGGAAAATAGGTATTAGATGGGAACGGTTGCAGCAGGCGGCTGCAGGCATGAGGTCAGCAACCATACGCCTTCCCATAAAGTGTGATTTTGAAATTTGAAACCGTACCACTTCCCTCCTAAACTCAAATTCTCTGCCCCATGTAAACGCTCTTCTCTGCAACACCACACTTAGATAAAAACAACAAAAATGAAACGCCAGGTTCCCAGGTCAAGGAGCCTGGTGTTTCGAAAATATTTATGGAAGATTAAATTTTTTTTCTTTGTTTGGTATTTTTTTCTTTTATAAAAACAACCAAATATTTACACTTTCAATTTAGTACCCTCGAGATCTCCTGGTTCAGTGTATAGATTAAAAATGCATTCCCATTTACCTGACCCAGGAGTTCTTCGAGAGCACTCCTTACTAGACCAATTAGGTGATAATAGAGAGTGCGCGTAGTGGCACTTCCTCCACTACGCACAACTCAGAATTATCCCTAAAAACCTTTACCCGATGACCATTCACAAGGAAAAGAGTAGAGTTTGAGGCACTGCCCTGAATTTCTACAGCTCCGTTTGTTCGAAGGCCAACAATAGTGTATGGCCCAATCCATTTGGACTTTAGCTTCCCAAGCATCAGCTTGAGCCTGGATTGGAAAATGAGCACTCTCTACCCTACTTGGAGTTCCTTGACCTAGAGATTTTTATCATGCCAGAGCCTTGTCTTCTCTTTGTACCACATTGCGGACTCATATGACTCCAGTCTCAACTCTTCCAACTCCTGAAGTTGCAACTTCCGCTCTTCCTCTGAAGCCTGGGGTCTCATATTAATCTCCTTGACCGCCCAATATGCTCTGTGTTCCACTCCCACTGGCAGGTGGCACATCTTGCCAAAAACCAACCTGTAGGGTGACATTCCGATGGGCGTTTTGTAGGCTGTCCTGTAGGCCCACAACGCATCTCCAAGCCTCTTACTCCAGTCTTTTCTTGACGGATTCACCGTCTTTTCCAGTATTGCTTTGATTTCCCTGTTTGAGATCTCCGCCTGTCCATTAGACTGAGGATGATAGGGGGTAGAAAGTCTATGGTGGACCCCGTATTTCCTCATTAAGGCTTCTATCGTCCGGTTACGGAAGTGTGTCCCTTGGTCAGAAATAATCGCACGCGGCACTCCGTATCTGTTGAAGATGTCGGCTCTAAGGAACTCGACCACCTCTTTGGCTTCACAAGAAGTGGTAGCCTTTGCTTCTATCCATTTCGAAACATAATCTACAGCCACAAGGATATAAGTATTCCCATATGAAGATGGAAATGGACCCATGAAGTCCATCCCCCAGACGTCGAAAATCTCGCAGACAATCACTGGGACATGCGGCATTTCATCTCGCTTAGAAATTCCTCCTGTTTGCTGGCACCTTTCACAGTTCTGACAGAATTCAAAAGCGTCCTTGTGTAGCGTAGGCCAATTACTGTCTAGGACTTTCCTCGCAGTCTTCCTTGGTCCAAAATGACCTCCACATGCCAACGCATGGCAATGATTCTGTCACACCTCAACCCCTCTGACGTATACTCTTATAATAAATAAATCCCTTATCATAAAAGCAATCAATACATTTATCTAATTCATAGAACACCCATATTATATAGGTTCAAACCAACACTTATCTGATACATATTTCAAAACATTCTACACAGTAGTGGAACCCTCTCACCACTCTATATACTATACATTTGTCTACATGCAAAAAGATGAGACGGAGAAGGTTGCCAATATGCGTCAGCCGCCGAACCTAATAACACGTGGAGTTCCTATGACCCATGTCAGTCAAAACTTTATTGTTATCTTATTCCTGAAAAATTTAGTGGTTTATATGAGCCACAACTCAGTATATATAAATTTCCACCTTTAATCTCACATGATACAAACATCAAGCATATTCTTTTATCAATACATATAATCAGAAACAATATATAACATAATTTAAAAAAGCATATTCTTTTATCAATACATATAATCAGAAACAATATATAACATAATTTAAAAACAAACCAGTTCATATTCATATGCATATGCCACTCTATTCAGTTTATTATTCTGTAACAGTCAAGCCTGGTATCTGCCCGGGATTCCTCTATGATTGACCCGTAGGTCCCATTATGATTTGGACTCATAGGTCCCTCTGTACTTGGACTCATAGGTCCCTCTATATTTGGACACATAGGCCCCTCTGTATTTGGACTCATAGGTCCCTCTGTAATTTCAGATCCAGTACAGGGCTGTCACAGATCATCTTTAATCACATGATTCATGTACTTTCAATACCATATGTAAAACATCAATTACATATTTCTATCATATAATTCATTTACAACATCATATTCATTGCACCGATCACATATCCATATCATATTCCACCATCTATATCAAATAACACATAATCATATTGGATCACATCATATAATCAAATCATTCATTTTATTTAACACCTAGCAAGGAAGCAAATAAAACATGTAAAATTAAAAGTGTGATTTATACACACTTTATCACGATAGGTAATCTGGTCGAACACTAGCTCTTGATTCCCGATCTACGTTCCTTGATCCTTAAGATATATATAACTAAAATTTCGATTCTGCTTTGCGATCTCCTAACTCTTATTTCTTTTCTTCTTCTAATTTTTCTCTCGTCTTCCTCTACTAACTATTATCATTCTCTTTTCCTTTCTTTTTTTTCTCCCCAATCTACGTGTACATATATATAAGCATGCTAACCCTGATTAAAAATAATAATAACTTAAGGCTACTCATTAAAATAAATAGTAACATGCATGCTATATAGTTTATTTTTTTGACTTTTGTCATATAATATCAGTGGCACTATCAACTACTGACCACGTACATATTAACATATTTGTATTTTTAAACTATGCTACTACTATTATATAATATTATATTAGTTTAGGATCACTATCATTTTCTATTTAATATATATATGTACGTACGTAAATACTAGTACTGCATGGTACACATGCACACACATTTACACATATACATGCATTTAGAATAACTATTTAGTATTTAAAGCAATATTACATGATAGATGTAATTGATTTTATTACTATATATATTTTTCTTTTCAAGAATCATAACCTTAAGTATTACTATCTATGGTATCCACTTAATATTCCATGACACATATAATTAACTAAAATAAATATGTTAATATGCAAAATGATGCATGTTTCGGGTTAGGGATGTCACAGATTCAGCACGTCCCTCTGTTCCCATTCGGGGATACATCTCCGAATCACCTGGTCAGCTCCCATTCTCCACAAGTAAGGGTCGTCCCAGTAGTAATACTTGGCCTCGCTTTTGAGCTTCATCTTCTGGGCCCGGGTGATTTCTTGAGAACTAGGTACTTCTCTAGTGACCAAGTAGTTTGCTAGGTCCGCGAACCATGGTTCGGCGTTCAATTGACATTTCCCTCTCTCAGTATCTCCTGGACCTGTTATCGCCATTATCGCTTCCCAGCTGATAGGTCTAGGAATTTTTCCTATGTAGTACAGATGCTCCTCAGGGAATGCATCAGGTATAGCTTCATGTGTTTCTCCCTGAAAAATCCGACTCAGGTGGTCCGCTACCTTATTCTCCGTTCCTTTCTTGTCTCTTATTTCCCAATCAAATTCTTGCAAGAGTAGCACCCAACGGATTAACCTTGGCTTGGATTCTTTCTTCGCCAGTAAGTACTTAATAACTGCGTGATCGGTAAAAACTATCACCCTCGACCCCAGTAAGTATGGTCGGAACTTTTCAAAGGAATACATGACCACCAACATTTCCTTCTCCGTGGTGTCATAATTCTTCTGGGCCTGGTTGAGTGTCTTCGAGGCATAGAAGATCACGTAACTTTTACCATCGATTCTTTGACCTAGCACTGCCCCTACTGCGTAGTCGCTTGCATCACACATTATTTCAAACGGCAGACTCCAGTCAGGTGCTCTGATAATAGGGGCACATACTAATTTATCTTTCAGTAGTTGAAAAGCCTCCTTACACTCCTTGCCGAAAATGAAATCAACATCATTATGCAACAGATGGGTGAGCGGCTGAGCAATCTTCGCGAAATCCTTTATGAATCTTCTGTAAAACCCAGCATGCCCTAGGAATCCCCTAACTTCTTTCTGATTCGTAGGGTAAGGCAGTTTTGAAATCACACCGACCTTTGTTGGGTCTACCTGTATACCCTTCTCTGAAACTACATGCCCTACGATAATTCCTTCAGGGACCATAAAGTGGCACTTTTAGAAATTCAGGACCAAATGCTTTTCCTGGCACCTCCTTAACACTATATCCAAACTTGCTAAACAAGAGTCAAAAGAATTCCCATACACCGTGAAATCACCCCTAAAGATCTCAATGCAATCCTCCAGTAGATCCGAGAAGATACTCATCATACAACGTTGAAAAGTGCCTAGCGCATTGCACAGCCCAAACAGAATTCTTCTATAAGCATACGTGCCAAAGGGACACGTAAATGTAGTCTTCTCCTGGTCTTCGGGATCTACAAAAATTTGGAAGTGTCTGTTGTATCCGTCAAGGAAGCAAAAGTATTGCTTTCCAGCCAACCTCTCTAGCATCTGATCAATAAAAGGTAAAGGAAAATGATCTTTCTTGGTTGCTTCATTCAGTTTCCTATAATTGATGCACATCCTCCACCCAGTGACAAGTCGAGTCGGCACCAATTCATTCTTATCATTCTTAACTACCTGTATCCCTGACTTTTTAGGTACAATGTGAACCGGACTGACCCATTCGCTATCTGGAATAGAGTAAATGATTCATAAGGATAGCAGCTTCAAAACCTCCTTTCGCCTTTCGTTGGGGGTCTCTACAGGCTTTTGTTCCCTCCTCTAGTCTAATGTGATGCATGCAAAGATCCGGAATGATTCCTACTAGGTCTGAGAGAGTCCATCCTATCGCCTTTTTGTTATTTCCGATTATCTCCAGTAACTTCTTTTCCTGTTCCTTGGTCAAGCGGCTGTTGATGATTACTAGAAATGCCTCGTTTTCTTCCAGATAGGTATACTTGAGTCCTGGTGGAAGCGTTTTCAATTCCTTCTTGGGAGTGCTTGTTTACTGGGGCAAGGGATCATTTTTTTCAGCAGTTTTCGTTCCCATCCCAGACCCTGGAGTATTTTCCATACTAGCCACATGAGTTGATCCTCTTGATATTGTTGCCTCCGGATTCATGCAGAATTCTGAAATAGTTTCGACCAGCTCTTCATCCGATAATTCCCTTGTGTGCATTGCCTCGCACCATCCAGCTACTTCTCTGTCGATAGAGTGGCTCGACTCTGAATTATCCATTTGTTCCTGCATTAACTTCGTCTCAAGATATTCCTGGACTAGGGGGTTAACAACATCGATAGCATGCAAATTTCAACATCTAAAGGCTTCTTCATTGCCTCATCTATGCTAAACGTATACTTCTCCCCATTATAGTCCAAACATATGGTTCCATCAAAAACATCAATTATGGTCTTAGCGGTTCGGAGAAAAGGTCTCCCTAGAAGTACGCCGCTAGACTCAGCAGACTCATTGTCGCTCATTTTGATAACATGGAAATCGGCTGGATACAGAAAATCATGCAACTTGACTATAACATTTTCCAAAACTCCCTCTGGACAAATGCACGACCTATCCGCCAATTGAATCACCACCTTTGTACTCACCATCCCTACTCCTACCAACTTTTTGTATATGGACACCGGTAAAACATTTATCAATGCCCCTAGATCACACATGGCATGCTCAATTTTTACATCACCGATTGAAATGGGCAAGGTGAACATACCTGGGTCAGTGCATTTCGATGGCATCCTTCGCTTCTGAATTACTGCTGATACATTTTCTCCAATCAAAATCTTCCCACTGGGTTTGGTCTTGCCCACTATGAACTCTTTGATGAATTTGCTAAACACCGGCAATTTCAAAGCTTGCAAAAATGGTAGGTTGATCTCCAATTTTCCAAAGATGTCCATAAAATCCACAAGCTCATCCTTTTTCTTCTTAGCCTCTCCTCGGTGCGGGAACGGTTTCACTTGCCTCCCTGGTCTTGCAGATCCATCAGCTGGAAACCCGTTTATTTTTCCCTCTGCTAATTCCTTCTCTGCTTCCAGCTCTTGGTCTAGGAAGAATGGTTCAGTTGCTAACTGAACCATTTGTTTTGCTAACATATCCATTGCTGCCTTCTGCTCCAACTGCGCGTCCTGAAACTTATGCACTACGTCATTGTTGGATTGCAAGTTGTTCTTCATATGCTGTTGAGAACTGACTAAATCATGTACCATGTCATCTAGATTCCTTGGTGTTTTAGAACTCGACTGGCCTGAACTTGGTCCTGAACCCAGATGTGGTCCACTTCCCTGACCCCCTAAATTGTTGTTGTACTGATTTCCTGGCCCTTGGTTCCCTTAGTAAGGTGGTTGGGAATTCTGATAATTTCCAGTGTGGTTCATCTGGTGTGGCGGCACATAAGAGTTTCCCTGAGTCTGATTCCTATTCCCCCAATTAGAGTGGTCTCCCTAGTTCCGGTTGTTTGAGTTGCTCTGACCCTCCTGATTTTTCCTAGACCAATTAGTCTGTCTTTCTGGTTGATGTGTCAACTGAGTGTTCTGTTGTGGGGGTGGCTGGTTCGGATAGTTGTCAGACCATCTAAAATTGGGATGGTTCCTCCAGGGTACATCCCTCTGTCTCCCCGGACTCCAACTTCCATCTAGGTTCCAACTTCCCATCGCATTAACTTGGGCCTGGTAATCTCCCTCTTGAGGGCCATAGTATTGCTGGGATGAAATTTCTCTTGGACCTGGAGGTTTTTCTTTTTCTTGTGGGGCTGTTGAATTAGTCTTCTCGATTGCATTCCGGAGTGCTTTCTCAAGCCTATCTATTCTCGCCTCAACTCTTTCGTCATCTTGCTCTCTCAGCGCATTTGCTGACCCTCTCCTCATAACATTCCTCGGGTTGTCGTATGCCTTTTTAGCTTCAATCAACTTTCCCAAGATCTCTCTGGCTTCACTTCCCTTTTTCTTTGTGAAATTTCCCCCGCTCGAGGAATTCATCAAATCCTTCGACTCAGGGGGCCCCTTCATAGAAAAGATAATAAATCTCTGCCTCAATCATTCTGTGATTCGGGCAGGCATCCAGCAATCCCTTAAACCGCGACCAATACTGACTCAGAGACTCGTCATACTCTTGTTTACACTCCACGATTTTCTTTTTGAGGGCGTTCATCTTGTTTGGCGGGAAAAAGTAATCCAGGAATTCCGACTTGAAATCTCTCCATGTACGAATGGAATCCGAAGGTAACCTTAGTAACCAGGTATTGGCCTCTCCTTTCAAGGCGAACGGAATCACACGTAGGCGGTAATCCTCATCTGTTGTGTCGTTGGGCGTTTTCTGAATACTGCACAACTTGCTGAACTCATTTAAGAACTCATACGGACACTCGTTTCTCCGTCCAGAGAATGTTGGTAAAATGCCTAACACATTTGTTTTGATATCTATGGCTCTCTGACGCGGGTTCATCACTATAGTCGGGGCTGGCTCACCGTCTAGATGGGCAGTGAGCGAACCAATCTCCGGATCTGGATCGACTACGTGTGCCATGTCCCCGATTTCTGCCTCATCTGTACTTGTTTCTGAAGACGACTTAGGATCCTCCATTACTTACGAACTCCAACTTTCGTCGCTTCCTGAACCAAACGGAAATGGATCTCCCATAGATAACCCTGATTTGGTGGTGACCGTAGATTCTGTGTCCTTGACTTGCCAAATAAACTGATCGTTCCTCCACTCAAGACTTATGCTCAGAAGAAGAAGCTCTGTCATTCAATCCCAACGAGTTACCCCAGTATCCAAACCGTGAGCATCTGCTCATAAACTGAATCTGTAAAGAAAGAAAAGAACAAATCAAAACTATGTACGTCAAAATCTCTAAACACAATCACAAATTACGCATTCCATCCCCGGTAACGGCGGAATTTGAAGTGTGCGGCAGTAGAGTGTGTGGGCGTTCTACTGTTCTAGGTCGAGCTACTAAGTCCAATGAACCCACTAGATCACTCGGTCTAGGAACTCAGGGAAATATAGAAGACTCGGTCGTTGGACACACAACTCTCGCATTTCAAAGATCCCTCAAACCGTTATACTATAGACTAGTATAGAGAAATAAGGGGTCGATCCCACGAAGATGGATGCGTAAGAAAGCATTTAGAAGATTCTGGATTAGAAAGCGAACCTAGGAACGAAGTAACTATTACTAGACCTAGGAAAGAAGTAAACACCCGACCTAGGAAACTGAAAACATCATGTCGACATTAAACTTTCTCATAACTGCGAGACATTAAACTAACTTCTTAAACTGAGCAATCAACTTCCTAATTTGACTAGACAGAAAGCAGGAAAACGGTGGAGACTATTTTCCGCAAACAGAAAGTACGGTATTAAAGCTGCAAATAACAACTAAAGGATTAACCAACACTGTCGCACATCTCATTACCTGTATCAAATGCGAACATGTAGAAAACAGAGCACAAACCCAGATTCAAACAGAATGTAAAAGTGTGGACGTCGGAAACTTGCAATTAGCTGGAAATAAAACAGATCTACATACGCTAGACGGAATGAAATGAAAACACGAAAATCCGGCATCAACTCCGATCACCCTGTTTCAGATCCAAACGTCGGATGCTTAATCCACTCCGGATCCAAGCATTCCGAACCCATCAATCAACAAATTCAACTCCATAACTTCTGATTCAACCGATCTATCCCGATCAACACAAGCCTTCAACAATTCTGCTCAAACTCAATAGAACAGCGCAAAAAATCAAAGTACCTCGACAAACTTAAAACCAATTGCATCCATGCTCGAAATTAACAGTAACTCAAATACGGAAACAGAAACTTCATAAACCAACAGAAATTCAACAGAAAACAAAGCCGAGTTTCGAACAGCGAAGCTTGGTGAAATACACGACGGAAATTAAAATGAAAGCGATTAAATTGTTTCTTCGCCCTCTGTGAGGACGGTGTTGCCCAACAACGAAATAGCACAAAGTAACCCGAAAACTACCCTACGATCTCCCGAACATTTTCCCCCAAGTGTGTAAAAGTGAGTGAGCTACGAGCCACAATCTGGTCACAAGTCCTCCACCCTCCGAAGTTTTTTCTTTCTTTTTGCATGCTCTCCTCCTTATATAGGTGCGGAGTTGATCTTCTAGAAGCCTTCGTAGAAATCTCCATTCTACCCTTCAGCTTCGTTATCTCCTCCGTCTAGTCGTTTTCCCTCCAAATTGCTCACTTATTCGCCAGTTCCTTAGACCATGTAATTGTCCTCTTCTTTCCTGGATCTGGCGAAAACCTTCTACACACCTGGCTTAAAATATGCGTTAGACCCCGCAAACACATGAATTTTACACTTTAACCAATGCATGAAATTAGCCTTATCAAGAAACAACCAAGAATGATTTTGTCCCACATCGAAAGTGAAACATAAAACATTCAAGAATGTCTCTATAAAAGAGAAACAACCAAGAATGACTTTGTCCCACATAGAAAGTGAAACATAAAATATTCAAGGATGTCTCTATAAAAGAGAAACAACCAAGAATGGTTTCATACATTCGCAAGCCCTTCAAATATATATGGACTATTATGAATTTCTTGTATTCATTTATTTGTAAAAAATATTTTTAAATATAAAAATCAATTTTTATAAATAAATAATTTTTTTTTAAAATTTCAGTTGAACCGCCGGTTCATGTACCGGAACCGGCGGTTCAGGCAAAAACCGGCGGTTTTGAACCTCCTCGTGAACCGGCGGTTTTTTGAACCGGAACCAGAACCGCCGGGACCCTTGGCGGGCCGGTTCCAGTTCATGCATATGATGAACTGTCGGTTCATAAACCGGAACCGTGGTGCATGCCTAACGACGGCTGTCGTCGGTCCTGCCATGCCGAATGACGGGCAGCAGGAGGGTACCAACATGTCGCAGCCCTTGGGCGACTGTGCTGCCGTCTGTCTCCTAGCGCGCGAGAGGCGCGCCCTCTTCCCCGATAAAGATTGCAACAGCGGAAATTCCCTCTTGACTCGTCCTAACGTGATCAGCCTTCCCTAAACCCAGGCCGTCGATTACGGCGCGGCGTCGGGCTGAAGGATCCCCGGTAAGCCTGGTACTCTTCCTCATCAGGGTGATCAACATCATCATACGGCGGATCGGGATCCAAATCATCTGGTGACTCCAGATTCTCGATCCGGTTTTCCAATCTGTCAAAGCGGGCCATAATTTTGTCGGACCCTTGAGTTAAGGGGTCGATGGCAGTCTCCTCGGCCTGCCGATTGGTAACGTAGAGCGGTTCATCACGCGGCGGTGGCCTGATCGGCTCCCGACAACCTGTGGTGGGCTGGCGACGAGATGTGCCAATCAACAATTCTTGCGCGTTGCCGCCAGTAGGGATCACCCCCGACGGAGGAATAGATTCATTGCGAGCCATGAATTCGGGATGAAAGCACCACTTGTTAAGAGGGTTCCTCCTCTTAACTGATATCTCCCCACTCCTGCACAAACTTCACGTTAATCAGGCGTCCTCTCGAGGATCGGCCACGATAAAAACTCAGTTTTTAGGTTTTCGGTGGAACTTGAGACACGAGTCAATGGGCAAAATAATTCTTCATTAATTGGTTGACGATTACTGAATAGCCCTATTTATAGTCGAAGGACCCTAGGGTTGATTCGACCTAACCTAATCATCCGGAAAGAATCAACGAAGAAAACCCAAACGGAGCTTATAAAACACTCGACTCAAATAATGTTTAAAAATAAAACAAAGTGCTTAAAAATAAAACATAATATAAATAACAAAATAATTAAATAACTCCATCTCAGCCGGTTGAGGGAGTACACGCCTATTTGGCTTTGTAGTCCCGAAACCGATCTGGCTGCTTGATCTACTCCCTTGGTCGGAGCTTCCTGACCACCGTGGTTTCCACCTGCTCTTCTTCCGACGATGCTTCTGTCTCCGGCGGTGCTTCCTCTTCCACGGCCTCCGGCTGGTTCTCCTCAACCTCCTCTGCTCCAGTGGTCGGTGTTGGGGGTGTCGTAGTGCTCGTAACAGAGTACTTTGTAGCAGTAATCCGCTAACATGGGATAGTTTGAAGCCCAAACTTGAAAATAAAAAAAATTAAGTCGTATAATCGATAAATATCATGAAAAAACAGCATGCTGGAATTAGATTTTATTTGCATTGAAATGAATATATGTTGCAATAAGGTATTCTGAATCCTGATTCACCACAAATTTAAAACCCACTTTTCACATTATACTAATCAAAGTAATGAATCAAATGGAAGGAAGAAGTAATTAAGAAATGAAATAAAGAAACTGAGGAGAAATCATTAAGGGAACTGGTTAAATTAAAAAGAGAAACCAAAAATCAAATCACGATGTAGCATACAAAACTTAATAATTTCAAATTTACCGCAAATTATATATATGTATGAATACAATTTATCTCTACAGTTTCTAGGGTTTTAGCTTAAATGAAAATAAAAAATTAGCTTGAGATATAAGATTTTAAGCATTCAGATAGGATTTTTAGCACTTCATCCCAAATATTATGCGAGTGACCAAACTTGAAGGACATATAGAGTTACAATTGTCACAAAAGATAAAAATTGAAATGGGACCAACAAAGATACATAAAGAGATATTCACTATTCATTGTGAATGATACAAATAAGAGCATCCACATCGGCTAGCACAAGCTCGTCCGTTCGTCTGTGTCAGCGGCGCGAATGAGCTGTCCGCCGCTGCGCTCTTGCTGCTCGCACGGCGCTGCTCGATGCATCGAGCACGTCCGTGCCAGCGAGCAGGTGACGTGACAGCTTACTATTGGCCAACGGCATAGCCGTTGGCAATTTATTTTTTTTTAAAAAAAATCAGATTTTAATTAAAAAATCCGATTAAAAATAAAAAATATATATTTTCCCACTTCCCAAAAAATTATATCCGTTTTGTACCCACTTTTAATTTATTTTTCAATTTTTTCCCCAAAAATACACATTTTCATCTATAAATACCGTCACTTCCACACCAAAAATTTACACCACACTACACAATTCTCATCTAAATTCTCTCATTTCCATTGTCAATTCTCAATCCTCAATCTTTCTTTCACTCTTACTCTTACAACAAAATAATGTCCGGCCACGACGATCACCCCCCCGACTCCAACGGTTGGAACCCCGATTGGTTCGGTTCACAACCGTTTCCTAGTCCGGAAACGGAATATTCGGCCCCTCCTCAAACCCAAGGTTTGGAAGTTCCGGGTGGCTACCAGCCTTACCCGATCGGCGACCAAGATGCCCCCGAAGGGCAATACGGGTGGACACCAGAGCCTAGAGCGAGGTCGAGCGGCCCCTCCCAAACTGCAACTCCTCCTACTCGCGGTGTCCGCACACCGTACACTCCGGCGGAGATGGAGCAATTGTTCAAAGCGTTCTTGTCAATCTCCGAAGATCCGGAGGTTGGCACGAACCAATCCGGCGATCATTATTGGTAGCGCATCTGTCGCCGGTACAATGAAAACTGGCCGGCTGGAACAATCGAGCGCAACGAGAGTATGGTGTGCAACGCCATATACAGAGCCAACGAAAAAATTCAAAAGTTCCAGGGGTATTACCTCCAGGAAGAGCGGTCGGCGAGGAGCGGCCGGAGCGAGGTCGACATCATCAGTTTCACCTTGTCTACCTACCAATCCATGAACTACAAGACGTTCAAGTACCTCAACATTTGGCAGGAGACGCAGTCGCATCTGAAGTTAGGGGAGGCATAACATCCTGCTCTAGCGGCTCCTCCAAACGGTCAAGGTCGGTATCTCTATCCGACGCCGGCTCCGAAGACGTGGCTAGCCAACTTGCCGGAGCTAACTTGGGTAGCCCCGACGCCGGCCCGAGCGGTTCCCAACGCCGACCGCAAGGAAGGAAGAAGGCGGGGGCCAACCGCCGTCGCGCTGCGACTCCATCCGCCCCGCTCCAGCTCCTTATGGGCCACCTCAACCCCCCACCAACTCGTTGTGGGGGGTTTTGGCCCAACTCAATTTGGCCGATAGGTCAAATATGACCCCTGAGCAACTTCGATCGCATGTGGCGATGATACGAGGTCTCCAAAGAACGTTGGGGGTATTGCCGGATGATGACTAGTCTTCCCCGGGGGCATTTTTACGCTTAAATTACGTAATTTTTATTTTTTGGGAGTTTAATTATGTAATTTTTATTTTTTAGGATTTTAAGTATGTAATTTTTATTTTTTAGTATTTTAATTATGCAATTTTTATTTTTTAGGAATTTAATTATGTAATTTTTAATTTTTTTTGTAATTTGTAATATTATTCCGGGTATTTTTAATCTATTTTAATTTTATGGAAATGTTTTTATTTAAATTGAATAATGGAATGGTTGGACCCTTGTGCTCGTCCTTGCGGAAGAGCACGGATGTGGGTGTTGTGCTCTTGCCTAAGAGCAGACAGAAAAAGTGGGGTCAGGTCCACATCCGTGCTCGTTGGCAAGAGCACGGATCCAAGAGCACGGATGTGGATGGTCTAACATAATTCAGTAACCTTTTGTACAAATATTTGTTGATGACATTCACGTGATATGAAAATGATAATTTAAAGTTAACGGGTAGCAAATGCCAAAATTTCAAACATCTTTCAAAGAGAATAAAAATCAATATAATAAAGAGAGATCTCTCACATCAGTCTCCAAATGCAATTAAAAGTGCACAAATTGAAAAGAAAATTGACCCAGACACCACTGAATTCAACACACTTGAGAGCATATTTTAGTTATAGCCCAAAGTGGCAAAATTTTGTTACATTTTTCTATTAATATTATTGCAAGTATCCCCTAAATTTAATGACAAAGTTAGGAAGTTACCTACCTTTTGCAACGCACACTCAATGGCTCTGGTTTAGGGATAAACTTATCATACAGAAATGCGTCCAAGTTCAGTGAACCTCACGATTTGTATTTCCAATTCCCCAATTATTTCTCTCCATTTGTGAACAACATTTTTCTGGGCTGCAATAATTTTCAAAGATGAGTGGAAATTTTGCTTTAGATTGATGAGATGTGGCGATTCCTGTTTCGGATGAACATCAATCCCTTAAACTTGTTTCTTCTTCACAATAATATTTCCAAAAATCAGAAAAGAATAAATCTGTATAAAAATGTCGGAAAACAAACCAAACTGTGGTATATAAGAAGGGCCCCACCCCACGACGGTTGCATAAAATCGCCTATGTTTATATGATAATCTCACCAAGTTAACGGTAAAATAAAGCTACTCATTATTTTTATCCTGTATATATATTGGGATTTGTTTCCATTTAAAAGGTGTAAATTGACAAAAAATTATTAAATTTAATTAAACTCTGATCCACCTTATAACTTTAAAAAAATAAATAATTATACCATAATTTTGATAATTTTCCTAAAAATATGAATTTTAGAAACAGATTTAATGCAAAATTTATAAAGTAAAAAATATATAGAAAGAATACGGATTAGTAGAAAATGGGTCCATCTCAGTATAGTAAAAGAAATTTCCTTAAAATAGAAAATTTTCTATTTTTAGTCAAAAAGAAACGAGTTTATATTTATAGAGGATAGAAAAAATATTGTTTTTAAATGTCCTATTGATTTAGATTTGGAATAAAACTATACTCTCATCATTCAATAAAATAAAGACTTTTACATGTATACTATGTCTAAAATGAATGATATTATCATATTGCACCACCAATTTAAGGATTAGTTTAGACTTTTCTTTGATAATGAGATATATACATAAATTCAATTTATTTATCTAATGGAATTATTTTTCTTTTTTTTTATTGATGTATACATGATTTAAAATTTGTTAGCATTGCACACAATATATTTACTATTTTAATGTTCTTTTTTTTATTTTACCACTACACATTAACTGTAATAAATATAAAGATTATGTGTTATGTTAAAATATTAATTAAGATAGCTAATAATAATAAGATGATCTGATGGATTTTATACAATAGACAAAATATGTAGTATAAAATTCAATATGAATTTCAAGAAATTAAAGAACTACTGCTACCTATTACGGTATTCAATCTAAGGATTACAATCTTATTTTATGTAATTAAAATGAGATTATATTGATTAACATCAACTATAAAATTAAGAAGAAAAAACTTTAATAAATGTAATTATGTAGTCTATTATAATGAGTTGTGATCAATGTCGAACCCTTCTTAAAGAGCGAACTAGAGACCAAATTAGGGCCCTCCATTTTCTTAATCTTGTGGTTAGGATTAATTTATAATTAATTTAATATTTTATTCATTAAAAACTTTTTTTATTTTAATTTTTAATTTTTTTTACTTATTTTTTTAAAATATTATTTAATAAAAACTTGCCGGAGTAAATAATGAACTATATTCACTAAATAATGAACTAAATGAACGTATTTTATGAAATAATTTTGACATGTTATTGAAATACATTAATGATACAACAAATTTTAGTTTTAAACGTTAAGCGGTAGTAATGAACTATATTCAATAAATAATGAACCAAAAGAACGTTAGTAATGAAGTAAATATGACATTTTATTGAAATATAATGTTAATTGTGTTAAAATTCAAGCAGTAGTAATGAACTTATTACTTCATTCAGTCATGTTATTACTTCATTCCATTAGTTTATTACTCCATAATGTGTTATGGCATAATTATCTTTCAGTTGAAGTAAATTCAGTATGTAATGAATGCTAAAAATTACTTCATAACATACGTTCATTTAGTTCATTATTTACTGAATATAGTTCATTATTTACTCCATCAAGTTTTTATTGAATAAAAAAAATTAAAAATAATAATAAAAAATAATTAAAAAATAAAAAAATTAGATAAAAAAATATTGAATAAAATATTAAACTAATTTTAAATTAATCCTAACCACAAGATTAAGAAAATGGAGGGTCCTAATTTGGTCTCTAGTTCGGTCTTTAAACCTGGATTTGTGAATGATGACACTCCTATTATAATTACTTAACTATAAAAATCAATTATAAAATAACCAATATAAAACTTAAACAAATACTATAAAGATATAACTAATAACTATAAATATAGTAAAAAACATATATACTTGACTAAACGTCAAAAAGATAGAGCTTGCGTATATACATTGTCTGTGTGTGTATGGTTGTATATTCTTTATACATGGGAATTGCAAAAATTTCCTTAAAACATTATATTATGCCATTATAATGATTTGGCCATGTGTGCCATATATTTCCATTTGACAATTGATGGAGTATACTGTATCACATTGACATGTGGTATGCCTAGATTAGGGAATTTTTTCTCCATGCGTATATTTATGTACTCCCTCCGTCCCATAAAAATATTTTTTATGTACACTTTTCATTTTCGTTCGTCCCATAAAAATATGTGCATTTATTTTTGGAAATTTATATCAATTTAATAATGTAGGTTCTACTATCACTAACACTACTTTAACTACTATTCTCCTCATCTCTCTTACTTTACCATACAATTCTCCTCCTTCTCTCTTAATTTACCACTCTTAATTTACCAATTTTATCTTAATTCTCGTATCATACCTATTGCACCTATTTTTATGGGACGGGGGAGTACATAGGAATATAATCAGATGCAAATTCTAAATATTGTACAAACTCCAAACTATGATCTGGACCGTTAGAAAATGTCAACAGATGACAAAATAGTAGCAACAGAAAATGTCAACACAGTGTCAACAGTTGATGCTGTGTTGATATTGTGTTGACACTGTGTTGACATTTTCTGTTGCTACTATTTTGTCATATGTTGATATTTTTTAACGGTCCAGATCATAGTTTGGAGTTTATACAATACATGAGTTTGCATTTTATCACTACCCAGGGTCATGTTAAAATGCATATACTATACAATCCACAACTAATATGAATCCTACACCATTAAATCTTAAAACGAGTGGATGAGATTAAAACTCACGGATTTCAACAAATAAAAGATAAAATATCAATAAAGGGGTAAAATAGTCAATATGTTATAATATAAAATTTTCATGGTTTTTTTATATCAACACTGTGTATTACGAATATCAACATAGTGTCATGAGAATCTCAATATAAGTGCCCGAAAATATCAATACAGTTTTATTGATATTATACATGCATTGTGTTGAAATTGTTTGATGTATTTATTGATATAAATCTGTTTATCAACATCAACGAAAATTAAAATAAAATTTATAAAATTTCATTATTCGATCATCGTCGGAACATATGCAATGAGATCTCGTTATAATCATTATGAAATTACCTTTAATTTGATATAGTTTTACGGAAAATAATTTAAATCGAGATAATTACGTAAATTTAAAGTTTTAAGATATTTTGAGGAGAGAGCAGATGATTAGTTGTAACAACCATTTATAGGAAGTGACATTATGCAATTTAAGTTTATTTAATTATTTTTTTAATTTAAAATATAATCCATTTGGCAAATTTCAACCATTAGATCTTGTAATCTAATGGCTAATATTTGATCTTAATTTGAGATTGTTAATTAGTTAGCAATTGATTACATCCCTATATATATTATACTCCTTGTATGACCTCTTCTTTGGACGGAATGAAATTTTAATTTTGTGTGTTAGGTGGAGAGAGTAAAGTAAAAAAATAAAAATAAAGTAGAAATAAAGATCTTTTTATTTTTAGTAATGAATCATCTTAGATGGGTAAATTTAAAAGAAAAGTGTGACCTATTTGGTCACACACGCATATGACATATATTAGGTACTAACACACACATAAATTTCCTTTGTGCTCACCACCCCGCGACCTCCAGTGCCGGCGGCTACCTCTGCGGCAGGAGTCAGAGATGCACACAGAAGGTGGCATAAGGCGAATGAGATGGCTAAGTGCTACATGTTGGCTTCTATGTCTTCAGTACTCAAGCATCAGCATTCAGCCATGGAAACAGCCGCCGAGATTATGCAGAATCTCAAAAATCTTTTTAGTACTCAGAATCGAACGGCGAAGTCTCAAGCCTTTCGGAGTATCATGTCGAAGACAATGAAGGAAGGCTCGTCTGTGAGGGACCACGTCCTCGAGATGATGGGCCACCTCAACCAAATTGAGGTCTTGGGAGGGACAATCGATCCCGAGTCCCAGGTAACGATAATCCTTCAAAGTCTTCCCCCTAGCTTCCTACAGTTCAAGCTCAACTTCGAGATGAACAAAAGGAATTACACCTTGGCAGAGCTGTTGACTGAACTCCAGTCGGCAGAGGACCTTATGGTCCAGGCTAAGGCGGCCATGATGATTACAGCGCCTCGTTCCTCTGGCTTAAAGCCTAGCAAAGGAAAAAGGCAGGCACCGAACTCAGGACCGGCTAGGATAGCTAAGGGAAAGAAGAAGAAGAGGGCTAACAAGAAGCCCACGGGGAAGTGTTTCAAGTGTGGAGAAAAGGGGCATTGGAAGCCAGACTGTCCTAAACGGGGCAAGGCTACAGGTATGCACCAGGCTCTAGTTGTCGAGTCTTGTTTGACTTCGACATCAATTTGCACTTGGGTTATTGACACAGGAGCCACTGATCATATTTGTTTTGATCCTGACTTATTGCAGGTGACAAGACGGCTACATGATCGTGAGATCGAAGTCCAGCTGGGCGACGCTACCAAAGTGGCGGCCGTTGCAGTGGGAGACATTTATTTTCGTTTTAGTAGTGATAGATTTTTGATTTTGAAGAATGTTTTGTTGATACCTTCTTTTAGAAGAAATTTAATTTCAGTTTCTAAATTGGTTTATGATGAATATTCGATTTCTTTTAATGACAACTGCGTTATTAAGAAAGATGGTTCTTATATCTGTCGTGGTATCATGGAAAACAATCTGTACACAATCACTTCTACACAGTTTAATAATCGCAAATCAGAACTCAATACAACATCGAAAATTTCAAAGAAACGAAAAGAACCTTCAAATTCAATGAACGAAACGTACTTGTGGCACCTTAGACTTGGTCATGCCAATGAAAGGAGGATCCATTCTCTTGTTCAACAAGATCTTATCAAAGGTCTAGAGGAGGAACCTTTTCATAAGTGTGAGTCATGCTTAGAAGGCAAGATGACCAAGAGGCCTTTTAAGGCTAAGGGCAATAGGTCCAAGGAAGTACTTGAGCTCGTTCATTCCGATGTATGTGGACCAATGTCAACTGAGGCAAGAGGTGGTTTTCGATACTTCATCACATTTATTGATGACTTCTCAAAAATTGGATATGTCTACTTGATGCGTCACAAGTCAGAGTCTTTTGACAAGTTTAAAGACTTTAAGACTCTTGTGGAGAAGTATCATGGGAAGAATATCAAATGCCTACGATCTGATCTTGGAGGCGAATACCTCAGTGCCGAATTTTTGGACTACTTATCGGAAGTGGGAATTCAATCCCAACTGACTGCTCCGGGCACGCCCCAGCAGAACGGCGTGGCTGAAAGAAGGAACATGACCTTATTAAACATGGTTCGATCGATGATGAGTTATGCACGTCTGCCTATTTCGTTTTGGGGACATGCCTTGCTTTCCGCAAGTCACATTTTAGACAAATTACCATCAAAATCCGTACCTAAAACTCCATATGAGTTGTGGACTGGGCGTAAGCCCAATCTAGCACATCTCAAGGTTTGGGGTTGCCCGGCTCATGTATTGGAAAAGGATCCAACTAAGCTAGGATCTAGGACGGAGGTATGTTTGTTTATAGGATACCCCAAAGGAACGAAAGGTTATGAATTCTTTAGTCCCCGAGATAAGAAAGTCATTGTGAGCACTCACGCGACATTCTTAGAGGAAGACTATGTAATGAATCATAAACCCAGCAGTGAAGTGGCTCTTGATGAGCTAAATTCTGTCACAAGTTCCATTAACCAAGAACAAGTACCAAGTGTACAAACAATTCCCGAAACTTCAACTTCTACTCAAAATATTGTAGTGCCGCGCCGCAGTGGGAGGGTCTCACATGAGCCCGACAGATACATTGGTTTGGGAGAATCTATGGATCACTCCTCGGACAGCAATGTATTAGATCCCTGGAACTTTGCGGAGGAGCAGGCAGATATCGATCATTGCGAATGGGTAAAAGCAATGGATTCGGAACTACAATCTATGATAGACAAAGACGTCTACGATTTGTCCGTCCTACCCGAAGGTTGTACTGCCATTGGGAGCAAGTGGATATATAAACGTAAACGTGGATCCGATGGACGAGTTAAAGTCTTCAAAGCAAGACTAGTGGCCAAGGGGTATACCCAAAAGGAAGGCATCGATTATGATGAGACCTTCTCCCCAGTGGCCATGCTCAAATCGATCCAGATACTGTTGTCTATTGCAGCTTATATGGATTGGGATGTATGGCAGATGGACGTTAAGACTGCATTTCTAAACGACAGTCTTGAGGAGACCATCTACATGGAACAACCCGAAGGATATGCCATAAAGGGCAAAGAACACATGGTTTGGAAGCTTAAGAAGGCCATTTATGGCCTCAAGCAAGCATCCAGATCGTGGAACCAATGTTTCGATCAAACTGTTTGCAAGTTTGGATTCGAAAAGTGCCCAAGTGAAAGCTGCGTGTATAAGAAAGTTGATAAGGGGAATGTGGTGTTCTTAGTTTTATATGGAGATGACATTCTTCTAATTGGAAACAATAAAAAGATGTTGTCATCAGTTCGAACATGGTTATCAAACCAGTTCGAGATGAAGGATATGGGAGATGCGGGACACATCCTCGGGATCAAGGTTCTTCGGAATCGAGATAAGAAGATGTTGTGCTTATCTCAAGAATCTTACATCGAAACAGTACTTAGTCGTTTTAGCATGCAGGATGCCAAGAAAGGTTTCTTACCTTTTAGACATGGCATCCATTTATCTCAAGAGATGTGCCCTAAAACGCCGTCTGAGATATAAGCAATGAGAAGGATTCCATATGCTTCGGCAGTTGGAAGTCTCATGTATGCTATACTTTGTACTAGACAAGATATTTGCTTTGCTGTTGGCATGGTGGCAAGATATAAGTCGAATCCGGGCCAAGAACATTGGACTGCCGTAAAGAACATACTCAAGTACCTTAAACGGACTAAGGACTATGCTCTAGTTTACAATGCAGCCGAGCTCTGTCCTTTGGGATATACTGACTCAGACTTTCAAGCTGATCAGGACTCGAGAAAATCAGGATATGTGTTCACCTTAGGAGGTGGAGCCGTAATTTGGAAGAGTGTGAAGCAGAAATGCATCGCGGACTCGACCATGGAAGCCGAGTATGTGGCCGCTTCGGAGGCTGCAAAAGAGGCTGTATGGCTCAAGAACTTCCTTATGGATTTAGGTGTGGTTTCGAATCTGCCCAAGAGCATCACCATTTATTGTGACAATTCTGGTGCTGTGGCAAACTCGAAAGAACCAAGAGCTCACAAAGCGAGCAAACACATAGAGCGGAAGTATCATATCATTAGAGATATAGTGCAGAGAGGAGACATAAAAGTGGTCAAGATTGCGTCAGAGAACAACCTGGCAGATCCTTTTACAAAGGCTTTGGCGGTAAAACCGTTCGATAGCCGCGTTGAAGGGATGGGAGTTCGACTCATTCAAGACCTCAACTCGCTTTCAGTATAAGTGGGAGAAATTTAGACGTGTGCACTACTATTTTGTATACTCGAAAGCTGTTTTGAGTATAAGTGGGAGATTGTTAGGGTTTTGTATACTAGAAATCACCTTTCGAGTGATTGAATACTGTAAAACTCTAATGGTTATTTTCCAATAAATGCAACAAATTATTTTTGTCATAATGTTGTTATGTTTTACATTTAATGGTTGTTTATTGCATATTTAAATGTATGAGCAAACGTAACAAAGTCTAAGTCTTTGTTTTAGTAGACCGGTTGCGGGTGTCGTCCAATTTAAGGTAACACGATCAGTTCTAAACAAAGAAAAATAAGAATTTCACAACCTAGATAGGCCTAGACTACCTATCGCGAAAGGTTGCAATGTCAGTCAATTATTTCTAAACCTTATTGAAATAAGATGACGTTGGTGTGGTATAGCACTGAATGGATCTAACAGCAAGACGAGTCTTTATGCTATCTACTGAAAGACGAGGTCTTGAGAATTAATTTCTTAATCAATGTACGTTAGCATTGAGCATACGATATTGAGTATCCACTACTTTGACTTACCAAAGGTGCGGGTTTTTCGTAACCCAACGATCCAGGTATATTGGGTAGTGGTGATCATTATCTAGAGGTGCTAGGATTGCTATTATGTTGAAACGTGCGCGAGGAGAGTCTCGTTTGATAACATCCACAAGAGGAGCTCGAAACGAGGTTTTATTATTCGGAACCTAGCTAGTTGGAGTTTGATTACTCTATGAATAATAAATAAGAGTTTCTTGCTAAGTCCACTCTTGGAATTCGAAATATGTTAATTAATTAAGTCTATAGCAGACATTAATTAATTAATGGATGTTTCCATCTTAAGCGCGGGAAATAAATCAAATACAATTAAAGGAAACCCGGAATACTTGTAATTCCGGATTTGGAAGGCAGTGCAATATTACTTCTGTAGTGGCTGGTCGTAATATTCCAATATAAGCTTATATTAAATTGTGGGTTCAATTTGATTAGTAAAAAGCTAATTGGGTGAGGCCTGTTCCATATTCTTCCTTAGATCCCTGACTGGGCCCAATATGTGACTTATATAAATAGGAGAATAAAGGAGACAGAAAACACAACAATTATTTTACAAAATTTTCGTCCCGCCCCTCTTGAGAGAGTTTTCGAAAATTGTGCTCCCTCCGTGAGCTGAGTTCTGTCTTCCATTATTCGAGTCCTAGTACGTTGGTGAGATTTGCCCACACAAATATCAGCGTATAGTCCGGGACACCAGTCAGAAGATCCGAGGTCTTGTATTGAAGATCTTCACGTGGAGATGGAGCAAGCCATCATCGATTCTTGATTGAATCAACGAGGTAAATTGGCTAATTCCGTAGTAAGCATGTTTTAGGAATTTTATGTGCTAAAGCATGTTTTAATTCAAGTTATGAGCATGATACATGTGATAATTACGTGAATAGATTTTGTCTAAATAATCTGCTAAATAGATCAAATTCATGTGATCCGTTTTGAACGCACATTTCCGCTGCCAGCCCCTCCAATATAATCATGTCTCGGTGTACCGGAGATGATATTGTCCTTAAGAGATGTTTTTAAAAAAGATCTTTAATGTATAGAAATGACGCAGTTCTAGAATATATGACTTGGATGCTAAGCAAGTTATGTTTTGGGTTTTATTTATTTCCTAGTTAGTACAATTAGTGGATGGAAAAATATTAGTAATTGGTTTTTCCTTCTGCCAAATTATAGGTTTCCTTTTTGCTTATTTTCCTTTTAGTTATTTTCATTTAAGTTTTATTTTTCATAAGTTTTGGATTTCCATTTGCCTATATAATGATCTCATTGTTGAACTAAAAAAACAGACTTTTGAATATTAATTTTACATTGAGTTCTTATACTCTAAAGTTATCAATTCGTTGAGTTCTTTTTACCAGCTCAGTCATTCTCCACACATTTCTGCATCATTTGATATCAGAGCTGCGCGAACTTTACGAAGTTGAAGCTCCGTGACTGCCGCGAGCTCACCAACGAAGGAATGTCAATTTCGCCGAGAATTGCAGAAATCTGCATACATTCTTGTGTGGGTCTTCCAGTTTTGAGGCTTAAGAGCTGAACGCGTTGATCGAGAATTGCGGATTGCTGGAGGAACTCTCGGTGAAGCGATTGCGAGGAATTACTGACGTTGCTGCAACTGAAGCAATTGGGCCCGGTAAATAGACAGACCTTTGAATATTAATTTTATATTGAGTTTTTATACTCTGAAGTTCTCAATTTGTTGAGTTCTTTTTTACAAATTCAGTTATTCTCCATACGTTTCTGCATCAAGAAACCTAGCTAGTTACTCCCTCCGTCTCGGATAATTCGTCTCACTTTGACCGGGTACGGGTTTTAAGAAATGTAATGAAAAGTGAGTTGAAAAAGTTAGTGGAATGTGGGTCTTACTTTTATATATTAGTTTTATAATAAAATGTGAGTAGGAATGAATTAGTGGAATATGTGGTCCACTACCAAAAATGGTCTAAAGTGAAATGAGACAAATTATGTGGGACGGACCAAAATGGGAAAATGGGACAAATTGTCCGGGACGAAGGGGGTAGAATTTATTCCAAGATACCTCATCTGGCTCAGGCTAAGTGAGGCGTGTTCCTTTTCGGAATATCCTAGGTTAAGTGGGTCATTTCCTTTTTTTGGCAATAATTAATTTTCTTATCTCTCTTACTTTATCTCTTTCTCTCTCTTTCTCCTACTGTACTATTTACTCCCTCCGTCAGGGTTGACACGGATTTTAATGTGTAGTAACTAGTAAAGTAAGAGATAAGGGGAAATAGAGTTGAAATTGTACAGTTGATGGTAGGGCACATAGATAATAAAGTAAAAGAAAATGAGAAAAATGTTGTTATAAATAGATATGGACTATTTCTATGAGACAGACGAAAAAATATGACCTATTCCTATGCGACGGAGGGACTATAATTTAACCCACTACATACCGCTTCTTAAATTCGTGTGCCAAAATAAATTGGTTTCACCTAGGTTAGGACATAAAGATGACCTCCAAAGGTCTCAGGTTCGAGTCCTTAAATTTAAAATTATTTACCCATAAAAATATATAAATAAAAATAAATATGACCCATTCTTTGTGCGGCATGAGATTTTATGTAACTTTATTTTGTGTGTTAAGTGAAAAAAATAAAGTAACAGGGGGAATAAATAGAAATAAAAGTGTTTCTATTTTTCATAATGAGTCAGCTTGGTTGGGACAAACCAAAAAGGAAAGTGGATCGTATTCGATGTAACAGAATCCGAAGTATATAAAAGTATGACCCATAGCTTTTTCAAACCTACTTTTCGTTACTCCCTCCGTCCCTTAAATTTTGTCACACTTTGACCGGGTACGGATTTTAAGAAATGTAATGAAAAGTTAGTTGATAAAGTTAGTGGAGAGTGAGTCCTACCTTTATATATTATTTTATAATAAAATATGAGTTGAAATGAGTTAGTGGAATATGAGGTCGAGGTTCACTATAAAAAATGGTACAAGGTGAAATAAGACAAATTTTGTAGAATTGACGAAAATTGAAAAATGTGATAAAATTTAAGGGAGGGGGTACTTTTCTTAAATCTGATACAGGGTCAACTCCTTGTCCCCTATATATATGGTTTATGATCTTGACACAACACAAAATTGATTGGGTTTTATTTTTTGCTACACTGAAACATGTGTAACGAGCAAGCTCGGTCAAATGGATGTGCAACCACCATCTAGCCAGCAAAAGCAACTAACTCAAGTTCTCCCAAACACTTCAATTAACACCGCCATGGGCAAAGCGCCGGCTGACAACTCCGCCGCCATGGAGTTACAGCCGCTAGATACCGAGGCAGCGGAGAGGTCTAAGTGGCTGCTGGCCTCCGCCGATCCCCCGCCACCGTGGCAGCAACCCTTCAGATCCATAAAAGAGTCTGTTCTACCTCACCCCACCACAAAACAACATAGGCCAAACCGACTACTTCTCTTCTTGCAATCACTCTTTCCAGTCCTCAAATGGGGAAAGAACTATAAAGCTTCAATGTTCAAGAGTGATTTCTTGGCTGGCTTGACTCTTGCCAGTCTCTGCATTCCTCAGGTTTCTTTATTTACTACTTCCTTCATCCGCCATTAAATGTCTCATTTTTCCTTTTTATTTCTTAAAACCTGTGTCTGTCAGAAACATGACATTTATTCATGGACGGATATTTTGCAGAGTATTGGATATGCTAATCTGGCTAAAATGGATCCACAGTATGGTCTGTGTAAGTCTTGCAACAATCAAACTAGCCTCTGTTGAATTATTAAACTCAATTACTTCATAATTAAGAAATATTAAGTTTATTAAAGTATTGGAAGCTTGGTGAACATTGTGGAGAAATCAAGAAAGGATAAATTCAAGTTGATTAACATGAAGGGCTGGAGTTCTCGAGAAGATTACAGTTGGCATGCATTTGGGAATATTAAATTAATTAAGGAGCTTACTAGAATTAACTAGATGTACTATGTCGGCTTAGATGACCGACTTTAACTTCTATAAATAGGTGTTTAGTTAGTAATTGTAATATCAATCAAAAATTAGAATTGTGAGTTAGAATTAGAGGAAGAGCCGTAGCTCAAGTTAGGAAGAAAGAAAGATTTGTAGTGCTGTAGCACTTTTAGTTTGAGTGTTTTTTGTAATCCTTTTTGTGAGAAGCCTATCAATACTTATCCTCCATATTTTATCCTTGTTGAGTGTTCCTATATTTTGTGTGTCAAATATCCAACAGCCTCATACAGACATACACCAATTTTTTTAAATTTTTAAAAAAATATCAATCTGTTTAAGTATGTAATATTTCAGACACAAGTGTGGTTCCGCCATTGATATATGCTGTAATGGGAAGTTCTAGGGAGATCGCTATTGGTCCTGTGGCGGTGGTCTCATTGCTGCTCTCTGCGATGATCTCCAAAGTGGTGGACCCTTCCGCCGATCCGACGGCATATCGTCGGACCGTTTTCACCGTCACCTTCTTCACCGGCGCCTTCCAGGCACTCTTTGGAATATTCCGGCCAGTCTCAATTTGTCATTTTTATTTGTCTCACTGAATTAGTCCAATTTCTATGTACAGAAACATGTTCACTGCACATTACATTATCAATTAGTAGATTCCACTATCTATTAACATTATTTAACTACTTTCTCATTTTTACTTATACTTTGCATTAAAACTCATAATGTTTTTACAATCCTTAAAAATAGAAAACATATACTCCATCTGTCCCATTAAAAATAAAATGTTTGTCATTAAAAATGAAATGTTTTGTAAAATGGAAACAACGGTATCTCTACTGTCTTCATTGACTCGTGCGGGAAACCAAATGTTTCGTATTTACTGGGACGGAGGGAGTACTATTTAATGGCAGATAGATGGAGTATTAAGAAATTATAGTTGTAATTGATTAAGGATTTTTGATGGCGTTCAGGCTGGGATTCCTGGTGGATTTTTTGTCACATGCAGCGATTGTAGGATTCATGGGAGGTGCAGCTATTGTGATCGGCCTCCAACAGTTGAAGGGATTGCTCGGAATCACCCATTTTACTTCCAAAACTGATGTCGTCTCTGTGCTTACTGCTGTTGTCAAAGCACTTGGTCAACAAGTAATTAATTAAAATACTACTCCATGATTTGTTGTCTAAATTGGATTTAGTTATCAACTCATGTTCAATAATCAACGTACGCAGTGCAGTGGTATCCATTGAATTCTGTCCTGGGCTGTTCCTTCTTCATCTTCATCCTAATCACCCGATTCATAGTAAGCACTACTAAAACTAGTGCATACATTAGCAAAAATGAAATAAAATTAAAAAATGAAGATGAATTTACAGGGGCAAAGAAACAAGAAACTGTTCCGGGTAGCCGCAACGGCGCCGCTGTTCTCAGTGATAGTATCGACCTTGATAGTCTACTTATCGAACGCGGAAAAGCACGGCATCAAGATCGTCAAGCACTTGAAAGGCGGCCTCAATCCGAGCTCGCTTCACCAGCTTGACTTGGGAGGCCAGCATGTCGCAGAAGCTGCCAAAATCGGATTAATATGCGCCTTAATAGCACTTACTGTCAGTTCTTGATCACAACTCTATAAATATATATATATATATATATATAGAGGATTGTATTCAAATCCTTTTTCCATATTTTCTCCTTTTTCCTTCTTGATCTCAGCCCCACGATTTTGTCATCCGACGATTAGATTGATGCCACGTGTCATTTAATAATGCAGATTTTCAGTTAAATAATGCACACTGACTAATAATGCACCGTTATAGTGTAATAATGCAGATTTTCAGTTGAATAATGCACACCGACTAATAATGCACCATTACAGTGTAATAATGCAGATCATCTGGACCGTTGATGAATGAGATCTAACGGTCCAGATTAAGAAGGAACTTAAATCTAAGAGGAGAAAAGAAGTTTAACACTACCATATATATATATATATATATATATATATATATATATATATATGTAGAGTTTTGATCTATGCAAAACCATTCTTAATACAAAAATGCAGAACCAAGCGTACAAAAGTCATTTTTTTGTCATTGTAAGCTTATTTTTACGTCATCATAGTAAGGATGACATGAAATGATCTTAACATGACCTCAAACCCAAAGTTTATAATATGACCTAAAACTGCTTTACAATGACCCTCCGTGTTTTTGTTTAATTATTGACCATTGGATTGTCAAATCTCATGGTCAGGATTTGGTCTGGATTTTGTATTGAGATCAAGTTTTGTATTGATCATTTTCCTATATATGTATATATATATATATATATGGTTGCGTTAAAGATAGAACCATTCTTAAGTGTAGAACCTAGAACTCTACATATTTTATTCATTGGATGAGGAAAAAATGATGGTCAAGATTAAAAATCATACATATTAGACTATGTTTTCACGACACTCCGGACTCAACATGTGAAAAAACTCACATGTTGATGGAAGAATGAATGAAACGAAGAAGAGTCCATGCATGCTTTATTTTTTCACTTATCTGCATTCACCCATTAATAATAGTTTTGGTTGTAATGGGAAGTTGTTGTGCAAATCAACACCATTGGATTAAAAGATCTAACGACCTCCGTTTGGCAGTTGTTCTACGTTTAAGAATGGTTCTATCTTAATCACAATCATATATATATATATATATATATATATATATATATATAGAGTCCCATTATAGCAAATCCACTCTTAAAGATCGAATTAGAGACCAAATTTGGGCCCTTAGATCTTAAATTTGATGGATTCGATTAGATAATCAAGGGTTATTTTTCGCACTTCATTGCATACTCAATTTACTTCAATGCGGGGGTATTTATGTAATTTCACAATTAGGGTAAAAAATCAAAATCACCAAAAATTTACTCATCCCACTTACGAGTCTTCAGCTGTAGGCTTCTTCTCTCTCAAAACTTCTCTCACTAACCTAGCTAAAATCCGACGAAGAATCTTCATTTTCATCGGTCATCTCCGGCAAACACGACTGAAATCGACGACATTCATCGACGATTAAGCACTTCGATCTATCTATTCAGCATTTAAATCGGTAGATTTAGCATCTACATCGAATCCACATATTCAAAATGGTTGATACTCGAAAAAGTTCGACCGAAAATTATGGCCTCCACTTACGTTTTGGCCGATCTTCTGGTGAAGGTAATATACCACTGAAGCTTTGCAAAGTTCTTAGTCTTAATCTACGTCATCTAATTCCCAACTTGGAATATGATTTTTGTCAAAATAGTAGTAAAATATACTCGCAAGCAGCCGGATAAATCAAAGACGGTCAAACAATCAAATCCGAAGCCCGATGCAGATGCTGGAAACAAAATTCCAGATCCAGAAGGTAAAACCTAGAAATTAAATTGGTAAAATGAAGAATAAATTATCATAATGAGGTAGCAGAGTATTCCAAGTGAACTGTCTATAATTGTGGATGATATGTTGTATATTGATACTATGTTTCTTATGAATGGGTTTAGGGTTTTAGGATTAAACTTAACTGTTGTGTTGTTTCCACATAAAAATGAACTACATATTCTAATTTATGATATAATAACCTCATGTTATGAAGTAATGCAAGTAATATGTTTTACTATTATCTATAACTTAGTTGTTGTGAAGTATTGAATTGATATAATGAAGTTACCTATGTATTAAATGAAGTAATTATACACTGACTGGATGTATGTAAAAGGTTTAGAAGTAATAATCTATTGCACATGTAAATAGATAGTAATGAAGTTAAAGCCCTACTACTACTGTATAAAGCTAAGAAGCAGTAAATTGGTAAAATGAAGTAATAAAACATGATAATGAAGTAACATAGTCTAAAAATGAACTATCTATTTACCGTGTTGAATGGATTTAGGGTTTTAGGATTAAACTTAACTGTTGTGTTGTTTCCACATTAAAATGAACTACATATTCTTTTTAATGAAGTAGTAAATTGGTAAGATGAAGTAATAAATTATGATAATGAAGTAATATAAATGACATGTTTATACAGTAGGGTTAATTACTAAAATGAAGTAATAAATTAAGATAATGAAGTGTTGTACTTATTATATGAAGTATATGCACATAGTACTGTAGTAATGATATATTTTGACGGAGTAATATTATTATTATAAATTGAAATATTCTATTTCCTAAATTTTTTATTGTACTTCATTCTCACAGTTTATTACTTCATTCGTGTGGTCTGTTACTACATTACATAGGTCTTCTTCCCCATATGTGCAAATCAACATTATTATGGTATTTGCTTTTGCTTCAGAAGGAGTGGAATTAATGTACTAGATAACTCTGGAAATGGCAACAACAATAATCTCACCATCAATTATGGTGATATTCCAGAGACGCTGGTTTGTATTATTCTCATATGATTGAATTTTATTAGACTTACGTATGAAATTGATACACAACTAAAAATAACATATATTTGTTTTATACATGCATAGATCATATTTTTGTCACTTCCTCACCCAAACTGGTCTTCACACACAGTGCAAGACAATATCCAATGCTAAAATACAAAGATTCAAAATGCCATGGAGAACTTCTGATAATGTTGAAGACTGTGGAGTATTTCTAAAGCGCCACATGGAAATATACAAGGGTGAGCGTGAAGGTTGCTGGAATTGTGGCTTAAAAAAAATCAAGTTTGGGTGTGCTCCAGAGCTTGAGGGCCAACTATTGCTCAACGTTGATGTTAGCAAATAACAACCATGAAAGCTTCAACAGAAAACACGTTACAGCATCATACTACGAGGAGGAAAGCAAACACCATGTAATAGATGTTGAGAAAATGATTGCAGCATATTTAAAGAAGAAATGATGATTTTAGCAGATTAAGTTTTGTAATATTCATACATCTGTTTTGAGCAATTGAAAATAAAGTACCACGCTTTTTAATGTTGTTCATTATTAGCTTTAAATACTGCATTGGGTAATGGATATAGTTCATTGGGTAGTAAATTGGTAGAATGAAGTAACAAACTACAAATTTGAAGTATCAGACTCTAGTAATGAAGTAACATGCTCTAATTATGAACTATATATAACCTCATGTGATGAGGTAATGCAAATGATCTGTTTTCATATTAACTATAACCTACTTACTGTGAAGTACTGAATTGCTATAATGAAATTATCTGTGTACTAAATGAAATAATGACATTTTCAATTAATAAACTAAACTATAGAACTTATAAAATATTTTCAGCCTCAACAATAAAAAAACATCATAATAAAGAACAACATAAGCCATTATAAAAACACTTTAGTCTATACTCTTTAAGATTGCAAAAAGTTTAAACATATTCAAATTCAAAGTGTAAATGAAATAAGAAACTACGGGACTGAAGTACAGAACTTAAAGAATGAAGTACAGAACATATCCCACTGAAGTAATAAACAATTGAACAGAACTACTGGAACACAACAGAACAACAAGCCTCAACATTGTTGTTTCCTCTTTTTCTTCTTCTCCTCCTGTATCTTGTCATAATTCCTTGAATCATGCCGACCAACCACGCCACATTTGGCACAATTCCGACCAGGCTTGGACAACTCTCTTAATTGTTTTTCAAGGCATGAAAGACGTCGACCGGAACCCTTGGTGCTGACAACTTCAGGTGGATGAACTTCTAGTTCACTAGGGACTTGTGAGCCATAAAAATTCTCAATCATCTGTCTCTTTTCACTTATGGACAATACATTTCCCTCACCAAGTACTTCTTTTCTCACATAGTAGTTCATTATGAGTCGTATTGATCGCATACAAATTACTGTTAGTGGAAAATCAAAACAAAAATCAAAACAAAACATATTCATTCAACAAGCATATAAGTTCATTCGGCTCTATTAATACTTCATTATAATCACAAAATAGTTCATTATGAGTCGTATTGATCGCATACAAATTACTGTTAGTGGAAAATCAAAACAAAAATCAAAACAAAACATATTCATTCAACAAGCATATTCATTCGGCTCTATTAATACTTCATTATAATCACAAAGTAGTTCATTATGAGTCGTATTGATCGCATACAAACTATTGTCGCATACAAACTACTGTTAGTGGAAAATCAAAACAAAACAAAACATATTCATTCAACAAGAATATAAGTTCATTCAGTTGTATTACTACTTCATTATAATCAAAGATTAGTTCATTATGAGTCATATTTATCGCATACAATACAGAGCATGTCAGCATACATATTACGATAAAATCTTCATTAGTGTATATTACAACTTACATGTCAGCATACATATTACCTAACAATCAGGTAAGTATGACACTGTTATAAAACATTCAAACTTCTCTTAGTGGAAAATTTAAACAAAACAAAACATATTCATTCAACAATCATATAAGTTCATTCGGTTGTATTACAACTTCATTGTAATCTGAAATTAGTTCCTTATGTGTCGTATTGATCGCATATAAACTACTGTTAGTGGAAAATGAAAACTGAACAAAACATATTCATTCAACAAGCATATAACTTCATTCGGATGTATTACTACTTCATTAAAATCTCATATTAGTTCATTATGGTTCATATTGATAGCAACAAAACTAATGTCGCATACAAACTACTGTTAGTGGAAAATAAAAACAAAACAAAATATATTCATTCAATAAGAATATAAGTTCATTCCTCTGTATTACTACTTCATTATATTTAAATATTTGTTCATTATGAGTCGTATTTATCGCATACAATATAAAGCATGTCAGCATATCATATTACGATAAAAATACTTCATTAGTGTGTTTTTTTACCGCATTAATTCGACCTTTTTACTTCATTGTGAATCTGTTTACACTATAGAATGAAAAAATTAAAAATTACAAACCTTCAACTGAGTTACTTTCTTCTTCTAGCTCTGAATCTGAATCTGTATCGAATATAATGCCTCCTTGATATTGTAGATCATCCAGAATTGATCCAATACTAGCTTCTTCATTATTGGTCGATGAAGATCCATCTTCAACCGCAGAATTTGTCGGTGTTTTCCCTACTCCATCGAGATGCTGATGAATTTCACGTGTGGAATTCTTCATGGATGACAATTGAGGCAGATCGTGAATTGAAGGAATTGCAAAAACTGAGGCAGATCGATCGGGAATTTGATGCAGATCGCGATTGATCGACGATGCAGCAATTGCAAAACGATCGTGAATTGAGGAAGCAAAACCCGATGGAGTTGAAGCATTCGTATGCTGCATCGATCAGCAAAGTAGTGAATCAGCAAACGATCGTGAATTGAAGGATTGAGACAGATCGCGATTGACAACAATTGCAGCAATTGCAAAACGATCGTGAAATGCGGATTGAGATAGGTCGCGATTGAGGTAGATCGTGGAGATCGATGCAGATTGAAGAAGAATATACAACTAACGTAAATTGCGAGAAAATTGATGAAGATTGCGTAAAAATTGATGAAGATTGCAGGAAGCTTGCGTGAAGATTGTATGAATTGAGAGAAGAAAAGAGATTTAGGTTTTTTTATGAAGATTAATAAACTGATTTCCGAAAATACCCCTCAGCATGTTTTTATTGAATAAATAATTAAATTAATTATAAATTAATCCTAGCCACAAGATTAAAAAAATGGATGGCCCTAATTTGGTCTCTAGTTCGGCCCTTAAGAATGGTTCGACATTGATCACATCCCTATATATATATATATATATATATATATATATATATATATAGAGTCTCTTTATTCACAAATCCACTCTTAAAGACCGAACCACCGAACCATACCAAATTAGGGTTTTTAGATCTAGTTTTTTATGGATACGAGACACAAATTTATCAATTATTTTCACCTTCATCACGAGCATATTTTAATTCATCCGAAGGTAAATAAGTCATACTAACATGTTACGAAGATTTAACTTCATTCCAGTAGGTTTTTACTTCATTTCAGTAGGATTATTACTTCATTCCAGTAGGATTATTACTTCATTCCAGTACGTAAATGCGGTTTCGCCGTCACGTGCCGTTCTTTCTCTCTACAATATCTATCACCACCGCCACAACGCTGATATGGTGTAATAAACACATGAAATGATGTAATAAATTATTGGAATGAAATATGTGTAGAAGCATTTGAAGTCCTACTGGAATGAAGTAAAAACCTTATCCAATGAAGTAATAACGTTTCTGAATGAAGTAATAAATGCACTTGAATAAATTGCATTTTTAATGTAAATAAAGTAAAAACTCATGTCAATGAATTCAAATGAAACATATGTTGAATCATTTCAAAACCTACTGGAAGAAAATAAAAACATGTTGTAGTTTCAAGACATTACGTACGGAATGAAGTAATAAACCTATACAATGAAGTAAAATGGGATTGTAATGAAGACCGAAAAATTTACACAGCAGCACATCTCATCAAAAAAACTAGATCTAATGGCTTAGATTTGGTCTCTAGTTCGGTCTTTAAAATTGGTTCGACATTTATCACAACTCTTATATATATATATATATATATATATATATATATATATATAATTTGCATCTCGAATTTTAAAAAAATACTACTCGTACCATAAACGAATAAATCTATTCGTTTATAAATAATTAGGAAGCCATTGCTGTGGGGAGATCGTTCGCGTCCATGAAAGGTTACCACCTTGATGGGAACAAGGAAATGGTTGCCATGGGAGTGATGAACCTAGTTGGATCTGTAACATCATGCTACACTACGACCGGTAATTAATCCATCAAAATTGACAATTTTTATTTATTTTACCACGCGTGACAAGAATATATGTGGAAAATGAATTTCAGGTTCGTTTTCAAGAACAGCGGTGAATTACAGCGCAGGGTGTGAGACAGTGATATCTAACATAGTTATGTCAGTGACTGTGTTGATATGTCTGCTTCTCTTCACCAAGCTCTTGTATTACACTCCGCTGGCTATTCTTGCTTCGATCATTCTGTCGGCTCTGCCTGGACTCATCGATCTCAACGAAGGCTATAACATCTGGAAGGTCGATAAGCTGGATTTCGTGGTCTGCATTGCTGCATTCTTCGGTGTTCTCTTTGGTTCTGTCGAAATCGGCCTACTAGTCGCGGTAATTTTACCTAGTTTTTTTATAATTGACAAAAATTAATTGATACCTTGATCAAATTACCAATCCCTGCCTGTAGGAAATAACCACTTAGTCTGCCTATAGATACTTTGCTGTAGCAAAAAAAAAATTAAGTGTTGCATTTTTTTACCGAAAATATATAGGAAGGAGAATGTTGGAAATTAATGGTAGTTAAATTCCGTAATGAGTGAGAAGGAATATTAACGGTGACGTTAACGACGATGTACGGAGAATATGATAAAGAGAGTAAGTAGTAAGTGGAGAATATTGCAAATTAATAGAAACAAGTTGAAGTAATTGGATATATAAGTTTTATTGCGTTGGCGGTTAATTCTCCATCCACTCAAACTGAGTCACAAAAGTATATTACGAAATATATTAAATTTTTGGATATTTGAAAGTTGAGTACGATAATTATTAGGAATTTGACTTTCTATCATACTAAAATATATGTGCAAAAATATTTGTAATTAAATTGGATTATATTTAGTCAACGTCAATAATTTATGACTGTTTTTTTCGCAGAGAAGTTTATGATATATAGTTATATTTGATATTATAGTTATTATACCTACTCAAATCCTAGAAACTTTAACGAATGGTGCTAAATTCGATTTATATAAAATATATTTTACAAAAGTCAAAATTACATTAATTGATCGTTGAATTATATTTTTAGGGGTGGCTTGGGAGTTGGGAGTGCAATAAGCGAGTGTTTTCTTCTTCTTAATAATTCGTTCTTTTAAATTTAATTATACCCTACAAGTTGATGGTCTAATTTTAATATATTAAATTGTCTGGCTCAAAGATTCGTGTGTAAAAGGCATGGAGAATTTAGGGTTTAATTGTGTCAAGATCAATGTCTTTAAAATACGTCCAGGTTCAGTGAATATTAGGATCTCCCATCTAATAAACACCATCTAGGGTTCAGAATTGGAGTACCATAATAAAGGTATCTTCTACAGTCGTAAAGAAAAGATTTTAATAAAAGTTTACCAAGATTATATTCCTTAATTGCTTGCTTTATTTAAGTGCTAGTTTGATTCCAACGGAAAGTACCTCGGCCACTATCATATTTAATTATGAAAAGCAACTTTCAAAAAATGAACTTAATACACCTAATACATTAAAAGGTAACTGTTTTTAAATGGATACTGTCAAAATGAAAGGTATATAATATAGGACCTTTTATCTACTACGTCTACAAACCAAATTTTTAATCACAACCAAATAAAATATTATGCTCCAAGTAGGGTTTCAACAGGTATTATATTTGTATGATGTTTAAAATCACTTGAGTATAAACTAATAAACTAATGGCAAAAGTACAAATCCAGAACTATGCAGAATATGAATATTTTATATAAAAAAGAATTATATGTATGAACCGAAATTGAAAAGGGTAAAAAAGCTAAATTTAGGTATTTGAACTTGAGCACAATGAGCAGAACTCATGTAATTTAATATAATAGGACCTGAAAGATAAAAAATAAGCTCAAACAATATAATGTCAAAATAATTACTACAATTTAAGGCAATAAAAAATAAAATTACTTGTTTTGAATTTACTTTATCTGTTTATATGTTAATCTCCAATGAAATAATTATTGCTGAACGGTTTCTTGAGATTAGAAACAAAACTTTTGAATAAAAAAAACTATTGCATTACACAGCTTACACTGCTGGTGTTACCATTGAAAGCTCTATAATGTGGAATATAATTCTTTCACTTTTTATGTTTTATGACTTGGTTCTATAAACATTTACTTATCTAAGTACTCCCTCCTTTATTATGTGTCCTAGTGATTTTAGATCTCATCATTAGTTAGTTTAGATTAAAGAAGATCTAAGTATTTAGGAAATTGAAATTCGTTTGGTGAATGTGAAAAATGCAGGTGGTAATGTCATTTGGGACAGTAATAGTGATATCTATCAAACCTAGTACAGAAGAATTGGGTAGAGTTCCAGGGACAGACATTTTCTGCAACATAATGCAATATCCCATTGCCAACAAACTCTCCGGCCTCTTAATCACTCGGATTACTTCTGCAACGTTTTGCTTCGCCAATGCCAGTTTCATCCGACAAAGGTACACGTACATTACTTGTGCACGCGCACACATTAGTAGTAGTAGTTAGCATTTTTGGATGAGTTAGCATTTTATTACATTACAACTCCGTATATTTTTATGTGAAATATATGGGTGATTGTTGAATCAAACATAAATTAATGAACCGTATGTATATGTTTCAGGATTTTGAAGTCAGTAGACGATGAAAATAACATCGAAGAAGTCGCCAAAGGACAGCTTTATGTATTGATCCTCGACATGACTAGTAAGAAAATTATGTTATGATTAATCCACTAATTATGATTAGATTTCCATTTTAGACATGGTTTATCACTTTTTTATTGTAATCTCAATTTCTCATTTGAAGCAAAATAGACATGCCAAAAAAGTTATCCGACGAATAGAAGAATGGCCTGACATGCAAAATAGACATGCCAAAAAATTTAAACGACGAATAGAAGAATGGCTTGACATGCAAGATATATACATGTAGTAATATTTTTTAGAGTAAATGTCAATTTTGGTCATATGTTTTGGACCAAAATTGACCTTTACTCTATTTTTTAAATCCAAAACTTAATATAGTTTGTTTTGTCTACTAGCGTAAGAAAATTCATACCATCCTTTTCCAGTCATCGATATCGTTTGAATTTCTTTTTTGCTACGTATTACATATATAGAGTGTTAAGGGTGAAGTTCCCTTAACACGATAAAAGGCAGTCGCCGGAGCTTTGCCGGTCGATCAAACCAAGATTTAAGATTGCAAAAAAGATAAAATACGTAAACGCTAAAAAGATAATTTCATATTTCTTTATTGGAATAGAAGAATAAGATATCTCCTATTTATAAGACTATAATGACTTAGGGAATAAGAAATAAAGATACTACGAATATATGGAAAGATATGTTAATTCAATACTAAACTAAATAAGAGAGATTTGAGGATATTCTAGAGATATTTACGTATCAACTCCCCCACGGTTGAAATCCACCTTGTCCTCAAGGTGGGAACCACGACATAACCAAGAGTGTCGCGGACCTAAGCTTTGGCGAGACCCCCCCTCCTGGATCAAACGGTCGGTGCCGATAAAGGAACAAACTTTGTATACGAGATCGACACCATGACTCAATTATGCCGGTGAACACAAGCTTTGTTGCTCCAATAAATCTACTATTAGATGGGCTCTTAACTAGAATAAAGTTATCTGCACAACCGACAACATTCTCCTCAAGCAAATCCTCTATATCATATTTTATTCTCAATTCATGATGTGTTGGAACAATAATTCCATCCCCATTTTTGTCATCATATGACTCAACGAGCAATTGAGGTCTCATATTGTCGTTCCTGAGGATCACTTTGCAGGACTCGTTGTCTAGAACATCAAGAGTAACACCATTATTATTGCGAGTTGCATTGTTGGAAACATCTTTAATGTCCTCAGGAATATCCTCACTCAATACCATTGTGGGAGTATTATCAATATTCTCCGCAGCTATATTTTCATCATCAATGTTCTCCTCAAACCGAGCTGTCACACGGGCGAGCAGGGCGGCTTGGTCCAATCTATACACACGTAACTTCTCGTTGTAATCGTTTACGGCGGCTAGTTGGGCAGGGGAGGGCGATCGAACCATGAGGTTGGTAATATTGTTGAGACCACGCGGCTGCCCCGAATCAATAAACTCCCGGGGGTGTTGAGGCAGGGGCGTGGAGCCAGATCGTGGCTGGACCGTAGCAGGCAGCAACGCTGTGCCGGTGTGGAAGGTCTGTGGGCAGCGGTAGCTGGGTGGGTCCCAACATGAGGGTTGACGGGGCTGCTCGGCGCGGACATTATAAGGCTGGTGGTGTAACCCCGGATACCCGGCGTTAGGATTTTGTTGAGGAACTGGTCCATCTACGAACGGGAGCGGCGACTGATAGCGGAGCCATGGCGGGTCCCAGCAGGTGGGCTGTCGGGCCTGGTAGGCCGGCTGTGCATATGGGTCTGGCCCAATCTGGTAGTTGTGCGGCTGCTGTACCTCGCGCTGGTAGGCGTCGCGAAAATTGTGTGGTTGGGTATATGAGCCTGGGCTGGTCCAGGTCGGCTGACCAAAGGGTGTCGTCACGTTTCCAGTCAGCGAATTCAGTTGTGGTACTCCCAATGGTCCAAACGTCATAGTGTTGTCGGGCGGGTCTAGATCTGGTTGCGGTGGCCCGCGGAGCTCTCCCTGGCGAAGATCGGTTAGGGCCAGCCGGGCCTCCAGGTGAGTAAGTGCAGCACGGATGCGGTCAAGCTGAGCGGCGGTCAGATCTGCTGTGTTAGCCTCCTCTAGAGGCGGCAACAGAGGGTCTTGCGGCAAGTCCTCCATGGGAAGCATACCCCAAGGCTGTCGTTGCTGATTTTCGATGGTGTAACGAGCCATGAGTACGAAGATGAAAGCACCAATTGTTAAGGGTGAAGTTCCCTTAACACGATAAAAGGCAGTCGCCGGAGCTTTGCCGGTCGATCAAACCAAGATTTAAGATTGCAAAAAAGATAAAATACGTAAACGCTAAAAAGATAATTTCATATTTCTTTATTGGAATAGAAGAATAAGATATCTCCTATTTATAAGACTATAATGACTTAGGGAATAAGAAATAAAGATACTACGAATATATGGAAAGATATGTTAATTCAATACTAAACTAAATAAGAGAGATTTGAGGATATTCTTGAGATATTTACGTATCATAGAGATATTAAAGATGAAATGTATTTATATTCGTACACTATATATATGCAAAGCGTCACACCATGTACATTATATACATCAGTAATGTACATTTTAAAGTATATATAAGAGTAAAGGCTAAAAGTGGTCCTAAACATATCGTCATATGATTAGGACCACTTTTAGCCTTTACTCTATATATAATGTACTAGTACTATATAATGTATAAATTTATGAATTATGTACATTATTAGGGATAGTGAGGTTTTGCATGTAAGATTGGTTTGACGTCAACACACCCTTATTAAAGATTTCATAAGTCGTGGATTAGCACCGTAAATTACCACAATTGATTAAGTCTTCTCTTTAATTTTTCCCTTTTTATTAATCTTTTGAGGGTAATAAACCTTTTAATTTACCAACAATGGCAGATGTGATGAATATCGACACTTCGGGTATACATGCGCTAGAAGAAGTTCACAAAATAAATGGCCTCAGTAGTTGTTAATTAGTGAGCTTAATGTGTTACTATTAGAGGTGTTTGTGCTTGAATAAACATGATACATTTAGGTCCTGCATTTCATCCAACATGAAATTAATGCTGGCATAAAAATGTTATCGTAAGTCATCCATCATTGTAAACTACTCTAGCCTCTTTTCATTGTAAGTACCTAATACTTTTAGCTGCAACAGAACATAGTGAAGGTAACTTCTTAAATATAGCTCATATTGGTAACTCTGCTTCCAAAACTGCATCAAATCCAACACCAAGAGCTTTTATTATTTAATAATCTTCTTCATGTGCGTCGAATTACAAAAAATTTATTAAGTGTGTCTCAGTTTGCCAAAGTCCGTTTCACTCTTCTTTTTGTTTTGTGAGAGATCACATATCCAAATAAATAACCTTCAAGGACACACTTCATGGCGGCCTCTACCACTCTTCTTACATAAATATTCCTTCAACATCCATGATATTAAGACCTTTGATATTTGATTATAAGAGCATAAATAGTATTCCTATTTCTAGCTCGTCATTTGTTGCTATTCATTTTTCCTTGAATTCCTTTAGTTCTAGCTTAGATATGTGGCACAAACATTTTGGTCACTGTGCTTCTAATGTTATCCATTCAATAAAAGATTATGGTGTTTGTCTTCCTTGTTCAGTTTCCAAAAGTTGCAAATTACCATATATGCATTCGGTTACTCAACACTATAAAACACTTGCATTTGTGCACGGTGATGTATGGGGTCCCTTACCCATTATTTCTATAAATGGCTTTAACTATTATGTTACTTTCATTGATCATGCAAGCTAATTTACTTGGGTGTCTGTTAAAAACCAAATGAGAGGTCCGAGCATATTATTAATCAGTTTAAAGAATTGCCAGAAACTCAATTTGATAATAAATTTATAATTCTTAAGAGCAATTGGGGTGAAGAATTTCAAGGTTTATCATATCATTATATACGTTGATAGTTGTGTTCATAGACTCCCCCAACAGAATAGTCTAGCTAAAAGAAAACATCGATACGTTGTTCAAATGTGACGAAGATTGTTGGCTGAATCTGGTCTTTCTAAAGATTCATCATAAACAAACTTGGTACTATTATAAAATTGATTTCACCCTTTGAGCCTTTGTTCAAAACAAAACCAAACTATATATTTTGATTTAAAAAAAAATTAGATGTCTTTGTTATCATTCCACCATGTTAGAATATACTCCCTCCGTTTCATAGTAGTGAAGACATTTCTTTTCGACACGCGATTTAATAAATATTGTGTTAAGTGAATTAAGTAAATGAAGAATAAAGTTAAAAATGAAAAAAAAGAAAGATGAAAATAGAATAAAGTAAGTGAGAAGAAATGTGTTGACATTTACTAAAAAGGAAATGACTCTACTTCTATGGAACGTACCAAAATAGCAAAATGACTCCACTACTATGGAACGGGGGGAGTAGAAACAAATAACAGTGAGTAGGGAAAGTACCCCCACCGTTCCACGTTGATAGAGGTGTTTTATTTCTGCACTCGTTTTTAAAAAAATAATACCCCCTCCGTCCTTAAAAAATAGACAAGTTTTATCATTTTGGGTCATCCTCAAAAATTTGACCAAGTCTAAATATGAAATTTTTTTAACAAATTACACACTACTAATAATGTGGACCCCACAGCTACTAACACTACTTTCACTATCTTTTTCCCCCTCTTACTTTTTCCTACTATTTCTTACTGTACCAATTATACATTAAAACATGTGTCATATACAAGTTAGTCTATTTTTTTAGGACGGATGGAGTAATAAAAGTAAGAGATAATATTGCAGAGAAGAAGTAAGATAGAAAAAAATTACAATAAATAAATAAAGTGGAGAGAAAGTAATGTAAGTGAAAAATATATAGTAAAGGAGAGTCTTTTCGATCGTATTCTCTCTCTTGCTTTACTCTTTATCCACTTTAACTATTTATTACTCTCTCCGTTCCTTGTTAATTGAGTCACTTCTTTCGGCACGAAAATTAACAATGGTGTGTTAAGTGATGGTGCATAAAGTAAGAGAGATGAACGAGGATAAAACTAAGAGGGATGATTATTTTTGCCAAAAATAGAAATTGACTCAATTATAATGGAACTTACCAAAATAGAAAAATGATTCAATTAACAAAGAACAGAAGAAGTATAATTTTTCCAAAATGAGTGCAAAAAAGAAATGACTCAAGTAACGTGAGGCAGATGAAATATTATTTTTTTCAAAATGAGGGTGAAAATGAAGTATCAAATATTGAATGTTTAATTTATAGAACCTGATTTTCTTTCCTTGCGTAAATTAGGGAAAATCCTCTATATTAAGAGAGATTCTCTGTACCTATCAATAACAAGGAAAAATACAATCCCAACCATATCTACTTCCTCCTCCCTCTCGGTTATCACAGCAGATTGAGAAAAGGGGACTCAAAATATGATTTCATCATCGTCCATAGCAATCCATGATTTCTTCGAACCGTGGGACCCGCGCTGGGCCTCCCTAATTTGGGATAACGATTTCGTCGACCCGTAGGACCTGTGCTGCAAGTACGACATGGAGGGTCGGTAGACATTCTCAGTTGGAGGACGCGACCTCAGGTAGACAGGCTTCGACAAGCCTTGGGTACCCGGAGTTAGGTAATCCGGCGACTACATTAGTCGTTGTTAAGATTGTTCAACCAATTATTCTAGTATTCGAGTAGTATGGTCTTTGGCAAGCTATATTTGTACAATTGAGAATGAAAATTTTGAGAGTACAATGAGTGAGAGATGAAGATAGACGTCACCACGGTTCGTGAACCGCCGGTTCACGGTTCGGAACCGGCGGTTCCGGTTCAAGATTTGTTGGAACCGGAACCGGCCCGTCGAAGACCGCACGGTTCCGGTTTATGAACCGTGAACCGCCGGTTCACTTGAACCGGCCTAACCGTCGGTTGTTACCCCGGTTCCGGGCCGGTTCGGCGGTTCGGCGGTTTATCCGATTTTTTTTTTTTTTTTTTTTTGCATTTTGTAAATTGTAATTCAAGTTTAAAATGTAAAAAAACTTGCGTAAATAACATTAGAATGAAGCGATGTACAAATGTAATTTTATTGATACAAATTACAACTTCAAAATTACAAATTACAACTTTAAAATTACAAATTACAAATTACAAGTTAAAATTTACAAATTACAACATAAAAATTAGAAATTACAACTTCAAAATTATAAATTACAAAAGACTTAAAGTCTTCATTACAATTTACAAAATTACATATTCGAAATAAAGGGGAGAAAAAAGAAATAAAAGAAAAGGACTTGAGCTCAACTTAAATTTAAACTTAAATTTAAAATTTAAGTTGAAATATAAGTTGAGATGCCTACGTATCCTCAATGCTCAATTGCATTTTGGAATCAAAGTCCACGTAGTTCTCTTACCTTGCTTACCTATTTGGCTTGATCGGAAGTATTGGCGCCTACTCTTCTTCGTCGGGGAAGTAGTCTTGGTCGGGTTGTACTACTAGTTTGAGGCTTATTTCTTCGAGTGGCAATACTTCTTCCACGCCTTGCCAATTTGAGGCTTCCAGTGGATCAAGGATACAGCTGTAGTAATAGGTTGAATATGTCTTTGCCATAAAGACAAAGCATCTTGTACACATAAGTTTAAAATATGACAAATACATCGTTGATGAAAATACTTACCACTTATCACCGGGGAGCAAGCCGCAATTAAATCGGATATACTTGCGTTGTTGGCGGTTGCGTTATCAAAACCAACCGAAAATATCTTGTTGCATAACTCATACTCATTCAAAACTTGAATAATTAAAGAAGCAATTGCTTGTGCGGTGTGTAGGGAAGGAAATTGTCTAAAACCAATCAAACGTTTATTTAAAGACCAACTATTGTCTATAAAATGACAAGAAATACCCATGTAAGAATTTCGTTGGAAAGAATCCGTCCACACATCGGAGCAAATATTAACTTTGTTCCCCAAGGTGGATAGACTCTTTGCAATTTCTATTTTTTTTTTAAAATACTGCCGGTTGTTAGATCTTTGAGCAGTAGAGGGGGGAATTCTTTTTGTAGCAACATTAAAAGCTTGTTGCATAGTCATTTCATATTTTCTGTCATTAAAAAAATTGAACGGCAAATGTTTCATTGCCGCCCATCTTACCATGGTATCGGTAGTATTTTTGGGATCGTATTTAAATAGTGGCGTACCTGTTTGAGACGATGAGCCGGCGGGGAAGTTGATTTGGGTTTGGGATCTAGAATGCCCAAATTCCACGGGGTGTTTTGCCTTCAAATGGCGTGTGAGAGTACCATATCCCCCACCGATTACAAATGGATAGACTTATCGCAATAGTTGCAATAAGCTTTGAACTCGCCTGTCTCCACGGTAGTGGTCGAATCATCAGGATTAGAAATTACAACCGGGACCTTCTTGTAATGTTTGGTGAAGATGTCGGATTTCAACTTTGGAGGCATCTTCTTCTTTTGTCTCCCGGAAGGAGGAGGAGCTTCGGCCTCCTCGTCATTTTCGCCAACTTGGCCGGCGCTAGAAGGTGGGAATTGATGCGATCCATCGTCGCCTTCGTCCGATGATAGATTCACATCGTATTCGAAACGCGAAGCCGAATGTGGCTCTTCGTCGCCGAGGGTGGCAAGTAACAAGGCCGCATTTCGATCTTCTTCCTCCTACGAGAATTATACACATTAAAACATATAATACTAACATATTATGGAAATTGGAAGTAGAGAATAGATAGTAGTGTTTATGTGAATATGACTATATGATAACGTGAACAAGAACAACGTGAGTAAATTATGAGCGCAAACAACGTACACAACTTGAGAGAATGAGGATGGAGAATAGAGAAATTGAGATTGAGAGAGAAATTCTTATTAACACAAGAATGGGGTGAGTAGAAATGGAAGAGGAGGGGGTATTTATAGGGGAAAATTGTGATTAAAAATTTAAAAAAAAAATCAAATTTTGAAAAATAACGCCGAAATCGCCGGTTCGCCGCCGAAACCGCCGGTTTTCGGTGGAACCGGCGGTTTACGGACCGTTTGAATTTTCAAATTTTGAAAATTGCGGTGGGAAGCCGCCGGTTTAGGCCCGGAACCGCCGGTTTAACCCTGAAATTATGAAAAGGCTAGGGAGTAGGCCTGAAATTGTGTCGGAAACCGCCGAACCGGCGGTTCCGACCCGCCGGTTACGGTTTGCATAAAATGAGGAACCGGAACCGGCCCGGCGGTTCCGGCGGTTCCGGTGCCGGTTCGAACCGCCGGTGACGGTTCCGGTTCCGGTTCGGAACCGCCGGCGACGGTTCCGGGCCGGTTCATCCGGGCCGGTTCGGTTTGGAAACGTCTAGATTAAGATACAAAGTTTTTTTTGTGTGAAAAAAGATGTTATGAATGAAGTCTTTATAGATGATTCTTGAATAAATTTGAAATAAAATAATGGAAAAAAAATGTGTAAAAAACAGAAATATTTGGGGAAATGAAATTTTTTATTAATTTTTTATTTTTTCAATTTTTTGAATTAAAAAAAATAAATTCCAATGGGTATAACTCGCAGACTGGCGAGTGGGCGTCACCGCCCAACACACCACATGTGGGGAGGGGGCTTTGGGTGGATAATATCATCTTCCCTGTGATAGTCTATGCGACGAGCCACCTCTAACGCGAGCTCGCTGGTGGCTCGTCTCGATGAGACAATACTGAGCCATCTCTGAGCTGCGTTGCGGATGTTCTAAAATTTTTAGCAAACAATTCTTGATGATTTTACATTTATTTATAATCAATAATTGTATATTAGGTTTTGTCGAGTCACTAAATGACAAATTATTAGCCATATTATGGTTGCTGCTTGACATGTATGATAAAATATACTCCATCCGTTCCACAAGAATATGCAATTTTAATTGGATACGAGTTTTAATGCATAATTGGTAAATTAAGAGAAAAGTAGAAAGAAAAAAGTAATTAAAGTACTGTTAGTAGAGAATTGTCACACCTTACTAGAGAGAAAAGAGTTACCAAATTTAGAAAATGCATATTCTTGTGGGATTGACTAAAAAGGAAAGAGTGCATACATATTATAGAAAATCAAATTAAAATTTCAAAATATAACAAGTTTAATGCTTATTTTGATGTAAATTAATATAATTAAAACTTAGTGATTGATTTAATATAAATAAACACTTTAGAAAGTTAACCTTGTTATATATCCGCCTTTTCATCTTTAGATTTCGAAGGTTCAGCATAAATTGAGTGTAGTGATATTAAATGGTAAAATTAACAGATAATGTGAATCTATAAGAGCATTCATAATGGGGTGCCGATCGGCGCCCATTGTGGCACGCGACCACCGAGCCGGTTTTTTTTTTTTTATTCCTAAATTCATCCTCCCCTTCTTCCACTTCATTTCCTACACCACTTTTGCCTCTTCTACACTTTTGAAGTGACTTTCGAAGATAAAGACTCAATCTTCGAATATTTGGATTGAACCATGCAAGACTACGCATTGCGCGTAGATAAATGATGCCGGCGAGAATGGGAGCAGGAGTACGTGGTCCCTAGGCCAATCCAGCGCGGTCAGACGGTCAATCGTGACCATGTTGGGAGTGCCCAACGGCTGTACTCGGACTACTTTGCCGAGGAGCCACGGTGGGAACTGTCGGTTTTCCGTAGGCGTTTTGGAATACCACGATAGCTTTTCTTGCGCATTGCTAACATGCTGGAGTCGCATTATGAGTACTTCAAGTAGCGTCCCGATGCCGTCAGCAGGCCCGGACCTGTCGCCGCTGCAGAAGTGCACGACTGCAGTACGTCAGTTGGCAGGAGCGGCCGATATGTTCGATGAGTATCTACACGTCGCCGACACGACCAGGCGAGATTGTCTGAAGAATTCATGTCGGGAATTAATTGAGACTTTTGATACCACGTATCTGTGGAAGCCGACCAACTGCCGATTGCAAGTTCTTGCTGGATTTGCACGGGAGGGTGCACCGCTTCACCGGAATGCTGGACAACATAGATTGTACTCCCTCGGTTCCATAGTAGCGGAGTTATTTTGCTATTTTGGTACGTTCCATAGTAGTGGAGTAATTTCCCTTTCTAGTAAAAGTTAATACATTTCTTCTCACTTACTTTACTGTCTCTTACTTTATTCTCTTTTCATCTCTCTACCTTTTTCCTTTCCTACTTTATTTTTCCTTTACTTAACTACTTAACACAATTTTTCTTAATTTTCGTGCCGGAAAGAAATGCTTCTACTACTATGGAACGGAGGGAGTATGTATTATGCATGGAAGAACAGTCCGACAGCGTGGAGAGGTGTCAGTTCACGAGCGGGCTCAAATGCATGCACCCCGCGATCATTCTCGGAGCCATTGCTGACCAGCGGCTGTGGATTTAACATGCTTACATCGGTACCCGCGAGCAAGAAGCGTGGTTGCACTGAGATTCTTTAAGCATTTGTCAGTACCCGTGAGCATGAAGCCCATCAACGACTCCTACGCGATATGATTGAAGAGATTTGGGCACGTAATCATTGATGCGTATTTGTAATTATTTTATGTTTGTTTCTAGTTGTATTTTTCTCAATACTATAATACAACAAAGATTTTTGTATTATATTATTAGGGTATTTCAAGTTATTTTATTTTATTATGCAATAAACAAAAATTACAAAAAGTAAACAAAATAGGGTGATTTGAGAAATGGAGATGGGCTGACGAATAGGGCAAACTATTGCAAAAGGATGGACTGGACGATAAATATACTTATATGTATATATATACTCTTAGTCGTATGTTTTTGTCAGAATTAGTTATATACTACTAGGTGATTAAAATATTAAATTAGGTGACAAAAATAACCAAAAATCGTTAAAACTCTAAAAAAAAAAGCGTTCATGTTGTGCTAGAGTCCCCATACCTCATACCCCACCAACAGAGTAGTAATCTAGATTCCGGCCAGAGTGGCCTCGCTTTAGAGAATATAGCTAAATCTCAATATGGTACAAGAATATAATTAATCCTTGTATAACTAACTGTTGAGTGGAAATCAAAGTAAGGAGTAATAAACATAATAATAATTGAAACATATCAAAAAAGAAAAGAATTAAGGGAGATAGATATAAGGTGTGTCTATGTTCATGACTGAACACCGGCAACAAAACCACCGCATGGCTTCAACCCCAAGCTATTATTATAACACTCCGCCACACTCAGATCACGCTTCATTTCAGGAGGCTGGCTCTCCTCCTCCACCTCCGCGACCGCCTCATCCACGAGGCGCCCACTCTCTCATTATCAACCGCCCATCGCTCATCCAATACTTCTTCATACTGTATTGAGTTTAAATCAATCTAACAGGATTTGAATTGTTATTTGATTGATGATTTTAACTATTAAATCTTATCGTATTATGTTCATATTGAGTTAACCTGATAACGATTTAATATGCATCATTTTTACCACACTAACTTAATAGAATATTTATCTCATAAGTATCACGCTAACTTAATAGATATAAAGATAACAATATTGAGCAAAACAAAGGACTCACAGCTCGACGTCAACAGATACAGATTCATCCATAAAAAAAGAAATCCAGCTAATCATTTTTATCTCTGATTTGAAGTTTATTCACTCTTTATTTACTATGCGTGAATCATACTGTGACTAATTACTAACTGAACATAATTGCAATTTGCAAATCTCCGATCCTCTCACTGATTTTTAGTTTTGGTACTCTTTTTTAATCTCATCGTCAGCAATATCATAATCATGGGATTATTAGATCACATCATTTTATAGAAAAGAGATATTAAGAAAATTTGAAAATTAATTTTCGTAAAATACTATAGGTTCTAGTTCTATAGCATGTTATTCTTTTATGAGGAGATATGAAACTTGATATGAATTCGATAAATCCAAAGAATATTGTGGTTGTTTAGATATTAATAAAATTTTGAACAACGAATGATAACACATATACTGGTCTCTATTTAACGTAAAGTTAGAAAGAATTATCCGCAGTCTCTTATCTTTAAAAAGATCATCAAACAACCATTAACATTGATATAATTGTTTGAAGATTTTTTGCACATTTAAATATTTTATTTAGACTAGAATACTTCATATTATAATACTACTAGCTATTTATTTATGTCGTATTTTATGAGAGAGAACCACACTTAGGTAGCACTTGGTCATTCGTTTTTGACTTTCTGTTGTATCTCTCCCTAGAGAAACAGTCAAAGTATGTCACAAATAATTGTTCCCAAAACATATTTAAAGGAAAATTAATGAAACAAATTGACAGTTTTTCATTCATGAAAAAGATATAAATAACCATTTAAGCTTGGAGAGTATTTTGTTAAAAACATGATAAATCATTCCAACAAAATTATATCAATGTCTAAGGGCATCAGCAGTGGGGCGCCCTAAGGCGCGCCCTAAAGCCCGCCCTATTTATCGCCACGTCAGCATTTTATCCTCCTACCCTTTCACCTGCAGTGGGGCGCTCTAAAGGTTTTACTATTGTTTTGTTAATTAATTTAAATATTTTTAAATATATAGATGCAAACTAATTAAAAAACACAACGATTAACTAAAAAACGGCTCGGCGCGGCGGGAAGGGGCGGCGGGGCGAGTTGGAGACGACTCCATGTCAGACATACCGTACGACTCCGTACTGAATTCGGGATCGTACTGCGTGTCGTGGTCAAACGACCGATATTCGTCAGGTTGTGTACCTGGCCAACGTGCACCATCTCCAAACATCGGACTATTGGGACTTGAGTAATCATCTGTATCCATTTTCTAGTGTAAATTGAGAGTGAAAATGCGAATGAAAATATTACAAATGAAGGCGGGGTAGGAGTATTTATATAAATGAATTTTTCGAATTAAAAAAAAAATAAAAACGCGTTGCATCGTCCGCGTCGCCCACAGTGGGCGGACGATGACGCGGACGATGCCCTATCGTCCGCGCTTCCTCCGCGGACTATCTGTCGGGCGAGGACGACGCATCATCCATCAGCCGTGCACCCACAGTAGCGGACGATGGCGCGCCCGAGGCATCAGGCGGCCTATCGTCCGCCCCACTGTGGGTGTCCTAAAGATATTGGATAATATTTTTATAGAATATGAACCATAAATAATAGTCTCTCCATCGCATTATAAAAAGAAAGGAGGTGATTCTCTGCAGGGCCAGCACAGTTGGTTGTGGACGGACAGAATTGCAAGAATGGTCAAAGATCAATTCCCATTATTGCAGTATAATTGCAATATTTTTCAGACACAACTGTGAGGCCTTAGGAGATGGGCTTCTGACAGAACAATGGGTTATGACCCTTTCTTTTAGCGGGCCAAAACGTACCTTGATTAAACAATCCTGATAATATTGTCGGGCCGAAATATGAGAGGCCGTTTGTACAGATAGTTATTGCATGGCATCCCCAGTTTCAAAAATATATAGAGAAAAAACCAAAATAGAATTAATTGCATGGAATGTGCACTACAGCTACGTACAACTCGTACTTGCTCACCAGTTTTAATGATTGGCTGCTCGATACAATTGTACGTCTTTCCCAAAGTATTCCATTTAATGTTATGGAGCTGCCTTTGTTTGAAGTTTTTTTTAAGACAGAGAATCCGTAAGTCCAATTCATACTCCGTCTATTCTATCAAAAATATGAAACCTTTTACTTTTTGGATTGTCTAATTAAAAATAAAACATTTCCTAAAATAGAAATATCTCTCCACTTTTGCATATCTCTTACTTTACTCCCTCTTCATTAACTCATAAAATAACATTATATAAAAACCCGTTTCGATTCCCAAATATTGCATATTTAATAGGATGGAGGGAGTAGCTCATTTGCTGAGCTAATGGTAGAATTTAACAAAGCATTTAATTGTAGAGATAAGGAAGGCTGTTGCTCAGAGCATCCTTAACCTGTCCTGGATCCAGGCTCCAAGTCTACTCCACGTCATCATTTCCTTAAACTTTTGGGTGTGAGGCCACAACTCCCACAATCTCGCAAGCCCCATCCAAGTCTCATCCACGCTCCAACTATTAAATTATACTATTTACAACTACAAACTATTTTACTCATAAAAATAGAAAACATTGAGCAATTATAACACGAGAAATTCATTCTTCATTCAGAAATTGAAAATTAAAAAACATAGAAATTTAAAATTAAAAAAAATTACATAAAAACATAACATCAATGCTGGAAAACGTTGGTGCGTGTCCAAATTTCTTCAATTAGATCCGCTTGGAGGTTAGTGTGTGCTTCTTCTCAGTTGAACGGGCCATGACATTGCGCATGTCAAGAGGAACACCCTGCACTGGAGGGTCGTTTACAACGAAAGAACTGGCGGTGCTAGAGCTTGCGTCGTCTCTCCATGCCGTGACATAGTCCTTTGTCTTCAACGATCATGTTATGCATTATGATACATGTATACATGATGTCGGCGATTAGTGGACGGTTCCATCAACGGGCCGCTCCGTTCACTATACCCTACCGTGCTTGGAGGACTCTGAATGCACGCTCCACATCTTTCTGCGATGCCTCTTGCTTTTGGGAAAACAACGACCTCTTCGGCGTTTTCGAACATGTCACAGTCTTCACGAACACGGGCCATCGTGGTTAGATCTCATCTGTCAGATAGTACCCCATACTGTACCGTCGGTGGTTGGTCATGAACTCTATGTTCGGCGCTCGCCCGGCACACAAGTCGTTGAATACTTGAGACTCATTCAACACATTGAGGTCGTTGTTCGACCCAACGATACCAAAGTAGGCATGCCAGATCCACAATCGTTGGTCGGCAACAGCCTCCAACACGATCGTCGGATGTGTGCCTGTGTACCCGCTAGTGTATTTTCCTCTCCATGCTATTGGAAAATTTTTCCAATGCCAGTGTATTGTTCCCTTAATGCATATACTCCCTCCGTCCGCAAATAGGAGTCCTGTTTTTCCATTTTAGTTCGTCCGCGAATAGGAGTCCCGGTTTACTTTTACCATAAATGGTAATAGGGTCTCACCTTCCACTAACTCATTTCACTTACATTTTACTTAAAACTAATATATACAAGTGGGACCCCTATTTCACTAACTTTTTCCACCCACTTTTCTTAACATTTTTTAAAACATGTGCCGCCAAGAAATGTGACTCCTAATGGCGGACGGAGGGAGTATGTTTCACGGGCTTTACTCACTTATCTATCACTTTTACAAGATACTTCCCCCATCCCAATCCAAGTGAGGCGTTTTTTCTTTTGGCTATAATTAACTCACTCCTCTCTCCTACGTTATCCTCTTATCTCGCTTACTTTATTCTTTCTTTCTCTCGCTTAGTTTATTCTCTTTCTTACTTACTATTAATAATTTAATTAACTAAACACCACTACCTAAATTCATGTGATAAAATAGAAACGTCTCAATCAGGTCGGGACGGAGGGAATATATAATAAACTTTTGATTAGTTTCTATTCCAGGGTTTAACACAAGATCCACCCTGGATTATCACCGTCCCACAATAGATGTCACATTTTGTCATTTCGGTCCGTCCCACAATAAGAGTCACATTTCACTTTTACCATAAATGGTAATTAGACCCCACATTCCAACAACTAATTCAACTCACATTTTATTATAAAACTAATATATATATAAGTGGGACCCATAATTCACTAACTTATTCAACGCAATTTTCTTTACATTTCTTAAAACCCGTGCCCATACTAAATGTGACACTTAATATGGGACGAAGGTAGCAGTTGTTTTTAGATATATGTGTTAGATGACCAAGAAAAGAGTTTTTTGGTGTAATGTGTTGATTTCATTACGTTCATAGGAGCCCTTTAAATAGGGTGAATTAATCATGTACATGGTAAGGGAATAATTTATTCTATACAAAATATTATGTCAATCCCCTAATTTAGGGAATTGGTGATTTCCTCTTCTAATTGATTCTTTCCTTCTTCAACACTCCCCCTCAAATTGAGTAGTGGGATCACCGATACTCAATTTTCCGAGAACTCCTTCAAAGCTTCTTGAGGTAACTGCTTTTGTCAATATGTCTGCCAACTGATCTTCAGAGCGCATAAATGGAAACTCAACAATGCCCGTCTCGATCTTTTCCTTGGTAAAGTGTCGATCTACTTCCACATGTTTTGTTCTGTCATGTTGAACTAGATTTTCTGAGATACTTATTGCAGCTTTGTTATCACAATATAATTGGCATTTTCCATGAGGGAAATCGATCTCAGTCAACAGTTTTCTCAACCATAAAATCTCGGTCAAACCACTCTTGATTCCTCTGAACTCGATCAAAGCACCTATACCCTTTCTGGTTCACCCCATAACTTACAAAATCACATTTAATAGCACAAGGGGATAATTTTGTCCTTTCATGTTTGGGTATATGAACAAAGACAGAACAACCAAAAACACAAGGTTCTAGGGAAAGATGTTGTGGGATATTGGTATGGAAGGCTAGGGCATCGAGAGGGGTTTGGAATTTAGTGCATGGGTGGGTAATCGATTCAGAAGGTAATCGCAAGTGGCGAGGGCTTCGGGCCAGAATCTTTTTGGTACTTGTGATTCAATGAGAATAGCACGAGTCATTTCTAGTAAATTTCTGTTTTTTCTTTCTGCTACTCCGTTTTGTTCTGGGGTATGGGCATAGGTTGTTTGATGTATCATTCCTTTTTCAAGGACAATTTCTTTCATTTTAGAATTGACAAATTCTCCCCCATTGTCTGAACGAAGGATTCAGATGGGTTTCTGGAATTGGATTTGGACAAGGCTATAAAAATGGACAACACTACTAGAAAATGAGCCTTTAATAACACCTAAAATTGCCACTAGAAAACTATTGTTGTGGCACTTTGTCTGTAATGGCACTTCATGCAAGTGCATTATCGGTAGTTGTAGTTATAGGTAACGTGTAAGGATAGGTCTTGTATTATGGCAATCAAAAAGTGCCATGAAACATGACGTGTAATGTCACTAGAAAATGCCACGATATATTTTCTTAAACTATATTAACTTTTGGAAAAATATACAATATACCCCAATAAATATTTATTATTACAATCTTCCCTCATTTTATTTAATTTACTTTTTTCACCTACATATTTCTGTAATTTATATTTTTATCCTTCAAATATTTATAAATTCATTTTAATCCTTCAAATTTAATAAACTACTCACTCAAATAAAATGACAACCATTTGAATAATATTCAAACCATCAAATGATTTTACACAAAAATGTAACGTGTTTGAACACACAAACTAAACAATATTAAGTGTTGATCATCTTTGACTTAAACTACACAAACAATACTAGTACTAAAAATTATAAAGTGCTAATCTATTCCAAAAGTGCTCAACATATTTGAAATTGTTTCTTTAGAATGTGAGCCTCTCATGCCTGCCTAAAAGGGCCAAGTACCTCTCCCACGCCACGCGACCTACAACATTTCAGTTTAAAATTTCAAGTTAATAAAGGAGAAATCATCACATCCATAGAAAAATCTCCACTCACCACTTTTTATCCCATTTGCTTCATCTACAACCCCAAACTTCCGTATCTGCATCAATGGTAAGCCTGTGGCGAGCGGCGATGGGCGCCAGCCAAGCCAAAACCGACAACTATAATGGCATCGAGTCCTGGGGCCTGACAGAGCACGCCGGATGGCTCACCAAGCAAAGGTTATCCATTGTTCAGTCGTGTCAGGGCTTTGATTTTTGACTTGCCAAACAAAGGTTAGAACTATGATAACACATTCAACTATCAATCTAAACGAGCTTCCATTCAAGCAATTTCATAACTACACTAAAAGCGACTAATCGGTTCTTAAAAAATAAAATTGCCGAATTAAGCAGTATGATTTCTTCACAGTAAGCACCAGAACCCCAACTTGACAAAAACGACTATCCAAGTTTTGTTTTTTTTTAACATAATAAATGATAAGAGAATTTGGGATAAGAGCATGCTTTTATAGAACCCAAATACTCCCAACCCCAATTTAGAGACCCTTCATAGCTACTGCCCCGAGAGGCCTAACTGAAATAGGATAAAATAGAAGACTTAGCTTAAGGAGGAAGCTATCCGGAGTCTCCGAGCCTAGCCCACAGAGGAGCGTATGACGTCGAGCGGATGCCGAGAACTGTCCTCGAAGCAGCGGCTTTTCCGGCAGAAAGGAGACAGCCTCGGTGCGACGCCGAGGCGGCAACGGCGAGAGCACCGCCTGTGCATGCCCGACGGCGGCAGTGCTGCGTGGTTATCGGAGCAGAGAGGGAGTCACGGGGGCGGCGACGGCTGGTCCGCTGGAGCGGACGAACAGCGTCTGCACGGGAGACGCGATACGCCGACCGGAGGGAGAGACGGCGGGAAGAGAGGGCGCCTCCGTGAGGCGCGACAAGGGCGCCTGCCCTGTGTTGTCGCCGAGAGGAAGGAGAGGGATCGAGATTTACGGATTTCTTCTTCCTTAATTTGGGAATTTTTCTTTTTGTGAAGAAGGGAGAGAGAACTCCCGTAAATTCTAGAAGGGAGCCATTTTTATCCCCTTTCCATCTCTAATTTCTTTTCTTATTTATTGGTATGACACTTGGCACAAGTGCCACTACATGAATCTCTTCATGGCATTTATTTGGAGATGCAATATTAGTTTAGGATATAAGTGTGGCTAAAGGTTGGTGTATTGAGTGACTATCTATAGTGGCAGTTTAAAAAAAGTGCCACAAATTTAGTGTAGTCTTAGGCTAATTTTCTAGTAGTGCAAATTGATCAAAAACTTCAGACTTATGCTTCATAAAATAGACTCAAGTCATACGAGAACAATCATCTACGAAAATGAGAAAGTATTTAAAACCTTGCCCCCCATTTAAAGGTGCGGGCCCCCACACATCAGAATGTACTAAGGAAAATAAGGTTTCAGTACATGAATCACTCAAATAATAAGAATTTCGATGGCTTTTAGCAAAAACACAAGTCTCACAGTACATGCTAGATTTTGGAATAATATTAGGAAATAACATTTGTAAATAACCCGGAGATGGATGGCCTAAACGTCGGTGCCAAAGCCAAGCTTCCCTATCGGCAGTCCCGTGAGCTAGCATGGAAACCCCTTTTTGAGCTATCTCATCCACATAGTACAACCCATCATTTTCAGTGCCACACCCAATAATCTCTCCGGTCCTGATATCCTGTAACAGACAAAAATTCGGCTGCATTAGCAATGTACAGTTCAACTCTCGAGTAACATGACTAATTGATAATAACTTGTGAGAAAGCGAGGGAACATGCAAGCAATTTGATAATTCTAATGTGGGAGAAATTTTCACAGTTCCCGCCCCCTTAACAACCGTAAATTCCCCACTAGCAGTTTGGATATGCGAAAAGTGAGGTTTATGGGGTTTGGTTATATCTGATTCATCATACGTCATGGTATTCGTTGCCCACAATAAAAAATCCACCTATTATTTTTTTCGGACTCTGGACTTGGAAATGATTTTTATATTCAATTGGGGAATTTTCCAAATTTTCTAAAGTATCTGGGGTCCCCCTGTAATTTTTAGAAGTCTGTGGAGCAGAATGTGGAATATTCTCATAATGGGGTAAATAATTGAAATAAGTAGGATTTGGAGGATAAGGTATAAAAGAAGCAAATCCTAAGCCTATTCCTCGTTTACCTCGCGCCGCTGCTCCTTCGTTCACTTCATCTGTTTATGGCATGGTGGTTCCGGCAGTGAATTGTGCCGCTCCGGCCACCTTAGGTGGTGCGCCGACCGCCGGCTGCTCCTTGCCCCTGGAGTATGCGACCATTTCCCGGTTGCCCTCGGTGGCGACGACGGTTACTAGCCCTCCATCCGTTCCGACAGCCGCGGTGGCGTGGCCCTTGTTCCACGGCGGACGGTTGGGAATCGATTTGTGCTTCGACTCCCACCAGTCCAGATACCCCGCCAACTCAAAGCATTGATCCTTGGTGTGTTTTCATTTTCCACAGTTCGAGCACACCAGCTTCGATCTGTCTTCCTCTGTTCGTCAGTCTTCGAGGCGCCGTTGATTCCAACCTCTGTTGCCACCGCCGCCGCGAGGAACGCTGGATTGGCTTGGTCATCCTCTGTCTCTTGCTGTGAACAACCATGCTCCAATCCCATCTCCTGTGGATTTCCCCTCTGAGGTGCGGAGAATTCCCGCACGGATATTTTCTCGCTTCACTATGTTGTGCGCCTGTTCAGGGGAGGGAAGTGGCTTTATCTTTAAAACTTCTCTCTTTACAAGTTCATACTTATCATCCAGTACAATAAGGAATTGATAGAGTCGATCTTGTTCTGTTTCCTCATTGTAGACCCGAATATCCTCTGGGTCCTTCATTCGGTTTGGTCTTTTCAGGTCAATTGCCGTCCAAATCTCATTGAGATCATTCCACACTTCCTCCAGCGTGTTGTTCCCCTATTTAAGGGAGCTCGCCCTACGGTGGAGATCGTATGTTTGTAGCGTATCTCCGCCGCTTTTATATGTTACAGCTAGGCTGTCCCATATGTGTTTCGCAGTTGGTTGGTGGGCTACTCGGCTGACTAGCTTGGTCTCGATGTTCTGGACTAACCACGTGAATACAAAGTGATCGGCTTCTTGCCACTGTGTAAACGTTGGATCTGTCCTCGGCGGTGGGGTTGGAACTCCGGTGATGTGAAATACCATCCCCTGCCCGTTGATTGCGTTGTGTATCAGGATGGACCACAACGGATAATTCTCTCCGTTGAGTTTAAACCCTACTGTCAAGGGTTGAGAATCGGTTTTGTATAGGCCTTTTTCTTGTTTGGTTTCATGAATTTCTGGTGGTTGGTTTTGCATAAGGCTTCTATGCATAAAGTTTGAGAAGAGGCGTGCAAACTCATCCGCTTCAGATGTGTTTAGGCCGCCGATGAGTTTTTCATTTTCTGACATAGCTTTTTCTCGCAGGTTCTTGGTCAAGAGGTTTGGGAAAGGGTTTTATGAGCGATGATGATCTGTTCTGAGCTCTCAGAATCGTTGGCTATGATGCCATGTTAGATGGCCAAGAAAAGAGTTTTTTGATATAATGTGTTGATTTCATTACGTTCATAGGAGCCTTTAAATAGGGTGAATTAATCATGTACATGGTAAGCGAATAATTTATTCTATACAAAATATTATATCAATCCCCAGATTTAGGGAATTGGTGATTTCCTCTTTAGATTTAGGGAATTGGTGATTTCCTCTTTCTTTCCTTTTTTTAACCCTATGGATTTGTTTAGTATGTTTGTTTCTTATTATGAGTTAAATAGAGTTCACAATTTGGCCCCAAACTATGTTACATCGCCAATTTTGTGAACCAAATAATATTCAATCTTACCTTACGTGTGACCCTTCTCTTGTTCGAGTTATTGACATAGATCCTGAGATAATCCTCGTGAGATTCTAGTTATTGGACTACGACAAATATTAATAATATGAAATAAATAGAAAGACAACTGTATGGACACACATTACTTTGACTTTACAAAATATGTGAATTTTTAGCAATCTATAATTATGACATTTTGTACAGCGGTCATCAGAATATAGAAAATGCCTAGTATTATTATTTTATAACATTTTGTCTTGGCAATGCTAGATTTGATATTTTCATCACGTTTTTATTGTATAAAAACCTATATTGTTGTCATCAGCATATAAAAAATGGTAGTATTACTATTTTATAAAATTATGTCTTGGGAATGCTATATTTGATATTTTCCTCACGTTTTTATTGTATAAAAACCTATATAGTTGGAATTTGTTCCAATACAGTATATAACGTTATTCATAACTCCTAGCACTCTTTGAAAAAACAAACTAATTATATTGAGTTATTAGTATAATTAATTAACATGCATAGAATCTTAATCATTGGAAATAAATTAAATCTAAAACTAGCTCGGATTTAGTAATTTAGATTTGGAAATCAAACTACTGATGAATTTGGGAGGTTGGGAGTTTAATGGAAAGGTAATAATGATTGGGGGAGGTTTTGAACCCTACGAGGAATTTGTTTGAATATGTGAGATAGGGAAACTGAAATAGTTCTACATAAATTATTGCTTCTACTTTTTTTTTTATCTCAATTGACTTATGGTTTTATTATTATTTTTATTTTTATTTTGTTATTGCACTTATTTTAAAATGTGGTATTAGCCAATAGCCTAGCAATAGGACTAACCAAAAACACCTTCTGCCACGTCAGTATGATTAATAATAGCCTGTCACATCACTAGGATATCCCACAACCTAGTAATAGGCTAGCACTAGGACTAGCCGACGTCCTAGCCAATAAAACAAATGCACTAATTCACAAATATGGAATTAAAAATTCAACACGAATACGGAGAAATTGCAACTATTTTATTTTTTAAAAAAACATACATATTTCAATTAAAAAATATATAGACATCCCAGAAGAAAAAAAAACATCTCCAAGCTTCACCACACGCGGGTCCCCGTCTCACTCTTCGGAGTTCCCTTGGCCATCCCCGGCGCCATCGGAATCCCAGAATGCCCAAACAAGGCGTGTCCATCCCCGGAGGGATCAATCGTGCATCGGCGTCGAGTGTTGATGATCAATGATCCATAGCCTCACCTTGCCCTTTTGAACTCTTAAATTGCAACCTATTAAGTTCTCCCGTGTTGCCCAAAACTTGATCCTTTTTAAATTTCTCATTCGTGATTGTAAAATCAAAATCTCCCGCCATAGTCTTTGATGACAATTTAACTACTTCCACATCCTTATGTGTTTTTTGCAAAGATTGAGGTGCAGAAGCAATAGATGGTTCAGACTGAGATATGGTCTACTCATGCACGGCTGCCCGACCAAGTAATACACTCTTGTTAGTAAGCGAAGTTGTCTCTGCCATGTCGGGAACTGAAACTGGAGCAAATGACGGAAAACAAGAGAGCTTAGCATTGATGTGGAGATAGCAGAAACTGGAGCTTGGTTTGGCAGCAGATTGATCATAGTTTCAGATGCCGAAGAAACATGTTGGAGATTCAAAGGTGGGATAACATCAGCAGGCAGCGGCGCTTCTGAGCAGTAGTGGCTCGTTAGATTCCAGCTAGAAAATGAGCGCTGCAGTGGATGCGGCTGATCGAGCACGGGCAGCGGTGGTAGGTGCTGGTGGGGCCATGAGTGGTATTCCACGGCCGAAACTTGTTGCTGCACGTAAGAACTCCGGCCAACATAGTTCAGCTGTTCCGGCGAGCCGAATGCGGCTGACGGTAGGGATCAGGCTTGTATGTGGGTGGCGGTGGCGTTGGCCAGTCAGACGGGGGGCTGCCAATCGTAAGCCAAAATTCTGTGCTGAATTGGTTGTCCGGGCAGATCCCAGCACATAGGTGGACGTGGTTGTCGGTAGAGTTCTCGCTCATACACCGGGGCAGATCCATAGCCATAAGGCGACTGGTTTTCGACCTGGTGGTGGTATTGTAGCGGTAGTTGGTCGTACGGCATGAACCCCGATTATTGGAGGTAACTGGGTGGGTCTCAACTTGTTGGACGCCGCGTCTGGACCGACTACGAGGGTGAATACCATTGCAAATGAAGGATTGACGAATGCGACTGACAGTGGCTCGTGAAAGAGGCCTGCGTGTGAGGCTGATACGACTGCCACTGCTATTCCGACATCTTCGGCTGTTGAGTAGGTGGGGCACTTGTCTGCCAATCAAAATGGTGGGCGTAGAAGGTATCCCAATCTTCTGGTGGATGATATACCGGCGGCAACTGGTAGGGATGATGTTGTGGCTGGTAGGGCGGTTGTGCATATGGGTCTGGCCCAGTCGGGTAGTTGTGCGGATGCTGGACATCATGCTGGTGTACGTAGTAGGCAGCATGGCTGGGCATATGAGTTTGGGTTAGTCAAGGTCGGATGACCAAAGGGTGCAGTCGCTTTTCCGGTCACCGAATTCGGTTGTGGTAATTCCGGTTGTCCAGAATTTGTAGTGTGGTCGGGCGGGTCTACGTCTGGTTGCGGTGGCTCACGGAGCTCACCCACGCCAAGATCAGTGGCGGCCATCCAAGCCTCTAGCTTGGTAATTGCAGCACAAATGCAGTCAAGCTGAGCAACGGTCGGATTTATTGTGTTAGCCTCTTCCAGAGGCGGCAACGGAGGGTCTTGCAACAAGTCCTCTATGTACGACATTGATAAGGCTCGTTTCATGCATTGGTTTTGGGGTGATTCTACACATATTTGGGGAGATAATGCATGAATTTTGAGTTTAAGTGTACAGGTATCTGCTGAGTCAAGTAGATGGTGCAGACTGGCCGGGCAGACGGAGATTGAGCAAGAATGGAGTGAGAATGCCAAAAAAGCTGCCTAACTGACCAAGGGGAATTATCAGAAGAATCAGGCAGTGCAAGAATTGGGACATGGGAGAGAGAACTCGAAGACACCCTTAGTTTAATGGTAAAAATGTCTAATCATGGAAGGCATGCCCTAGGGATTTGGGCCTCAACTACCCTATATAAAGGGACGAAACATGAAGAAGCCTCCTTAGAGTCTCTTTGGAGCATCATACTGTCCAAATAGTAGTTCTTAGATAGAGTTCACCTGAAAATCCACTTCAATCCCGTTTCAAGCTCTCTCTTCCTAGCTCGGAGGGGGAGAACCTCAGTCCAGGTCATTCCAACCGTTCATCGTAGTTCCACCACTCTACGGAGTGAAGAAACAATCATTTACATTCCGTTTTGCATCTTTTTAGTTCCATTTTCGCAAGTATTTTAGTGCTTTGACATCTTAGGTTGAGAATCTTGTTGTTATTTTGTTGTTGAAGATGAATCTCTTTTTGGAAGTTGGATTTGATCTTAATTTTGAAGTTAATGGAGTTTTCGTTGAAGTTTTTATTGGATCTTGTTTTCGTCATCAATGGTGTTTGCTGCTATGTTTCTACTCTGTTTTTAGTTGATTACTTGTAGAAGCTGAAGTAAAGGTAGTTAGAAATTCAGATCTGCAATTGTGCTTTATGCTTTTCACTTTTACAGCTTTTATGCCACCTTAGCCAGTTAGGAAGAATGGTCCCCACTTTACTTTTTCTCTTTGTCTACCCAATTTAGGTAAGTTTTCAGCATGATCTTGTAGTTGCAGGTGCTCTTTGTTGTTTAGTTTCAAATTTAAATATTTGTTCATGTTTTAGTCGTTATGCATGTTTTTCGTACGTTTCCCATCTAGTTGACTAGTTAGGTAGAATACCCTGTTTAATCTTCTGAATCCAGTAAATTAGAACTTAACCCACTTTGTTGCGTGGCAGCAGCCAACACTTTCCAAGACATCTCGAACACATGCTTAGCACATTCTTCCTCGTGGGATTGATCCTTACTTCCCTATACTAGTCAATAGTATAGTGGGTTAAGGTTTTGATATCAGCTCTTACAGTGCATCTGACGACACGCGATTAGGTCTAGATCCTGCTTAACCAGTTTGGTTTGGTAAACTTGCTCGACCTGTTTGAATTACTACTTGTTTACTTTTAGAACACGTAAACAGCGAGTTTCAGATATTCCCCAGGACTGTCTGTTGGTGTTATGAGCCATGGGTACGAAGATGAAAGCACCAATTGTTAAGGTAAATCCCTTAACAAGAACGTAGAACAAAGAAAGGAAGTCGCGGAAGCAAAGTCCGTCAATCAACCGAGAATTAACATAGAAATGAAGTGCAAAAAAAGGGTGAAAGCAAAAATAGACAATTTGGTATTTTCTTGAATGATTGAAAGGAATAACAATGTCACTTATTTATAATGCTAAATACACTAACTTAGAGAACAATAAACTAAATATATGGGAAAGATATGCTAATTTATTATAGAATAAATAATAAGATACGATGTAGATATGTTGTATCAGAGTAGCTAAACACATTTTTGTAAAGATATTCAATTGATTTTCGTTGTTAGCTCTTGTAGTTATTTGATTTATCTTTGTGCCTTCTATATTCATTTAATTAGTTACCTCTTGAATACGTGTTAGAGTTGATTAGAGTACTTGGGAGACAAAATAATTGATTTGGAAACGGGATAGTTTAAACTTTAATTCAATAGAACTAGGGAGAGTTGAGGTTTAACGTGAGGTCATTAACTTTAATTGTTTTTGGGAGTTAGATGTTAGAGATTTAAAGGGAACTTTGATCTTAACACCTAATTTACATATTTCTCACCTTGAGAGGGGGTTTAATCTAGTTAAGTGACCAACTTAATAACTCTAGACACCTTAATTCAAGGAAGTCGATTGGATAATAACTCATGATTGTGTTTTTGGATCCTAAAATTCTACATTCTTTCGCATGTTTTGAATTATTTATTTTTAATACTTTTTTATTTCTTTATTTATTACTGTCTAGTTTAGTTAATCAACCAAAAATCTTGCGTCTCTAAATAGTATATGACGCTTAGTATATGATAGCCGGTTGCAATCTTATTTGTCATGTTTGATATCTCAGTAATGACCTTTAGTTATACTAGATCTACCTTATATACTTGCAAGTATTTTTAGTTCTTATAACACTATAAAAAAACGCTAGATAATGACGGAAATTAGTGACGGCAGCTTCTAGCTCAACAGCTAGTGACGGAAAAAGCATCAGTCACTAATAGTGACATATTATTCCGTCACTAAAGCGAAGCAGTCGTATATGTTTACTGTCATTTGGTGGGATTAATAGATTTAGTGACGGATTAGTCCGTCACTAATATTTTTTATTGACAAATTTTTTAATGACGGATCTGCCGAACTTACTATGTCACTAAAACATTTGTCGATAAAAAATATTAGTGACGGGTTGTCCGTCACTAAAGCTATTAATCCCACCAATGACAGAAAACATAGATGACTGCTTCGCTTTAGTGACGGAATTATCTGTCACTCTTAGTGACTGGCGCTTTTTCCGTCATTAGTTGTTGATCTAGCAGCCGCTGTCACTAATTTCCGTCACTATCTAGTGCTTTTTGTCGTGTCGTAGCGTTGGTCGGTTTTTTTTTATATCTTTTTCAAGTCATTTGTCCATCAAAACACAACAAGTAAGTTAAAATACAAAAATGTAAGAGTATATTCAATACTGGACTTAATTTACATGATATGAAATTGTAACTAGAAAAGTCTATGCCTTAAATAAACCCCCAAGCTTGGATATGTATTTTTCATCAAACAGGGCAAATTAGATGCTTAGCAGAAACATGATTTCAAATAGCTGGTGAAAGGGATGAGGAGAAGGCATCCATTATATGCCCTAAACGACCAGTCTATTTTATGCTTTGAAGTCATTTTTATATTCTTCTGAAATATGTATTTAATTGATTTTTGAGATGAATCTAATCTTTATTCTTGTTTGACAGCTGATAGGTACTATTTGACCGCTATAGGAGAGGTCGGACTGAAATGATATGGGCTATATTAGATTAATATGGATTAAATAATTATAGTTGGGCTACAATTATAATTAGTCCATAAGCCCAACAATCATGAAACCCTAATGAATCTTTGTCTATATAATGGTTATTTATTCTCCATTGTGGATGATGAGAAATATCGTAACATTAGAGAGAAAATACGTAAAGCTTTGTAGAGAATTCCTAGCTTTCTCTATAGAGCGATTGTACCGATGAATTGTTCCTGCATCGGATCAGAATACACGTGGACCTCGATAGTAGTGGATTCAACTTGCAGGACACAATCGTAGAAGAAAACACAACAACAAGTAAGATTTAGTTCCGTTGTGTATTACGTGCTCAACTTACAATATGATTATGAATCTAGATCTGTTATTCTTGTATGCAATTTCCGCTGCGCTCATTAGATGAACACAAGAATTCCTAACAGTGGTATCAGAGCCCAGGGCTCGATTCTTAATTAACTTTGTAATCTAATTACTTGTGGAATAATTTTAGAAATCAGAATTATGTGATTGATCTGATTCGAAATTTGATTTCTAAATTTTCATGAAATTGGTTTCATAATTGCTTAGAAGCTGAAATTAGATTTCGATTCCTTTAACAAAATTTTGTAAAAAGTACCGCAAATTGCAAACCGTTTTGGAGTTTGACTTCAAATTTACGTTTTGAAAAGGTTAACAAATCATGGTTTGAAAGGATTTATCATTGAAATCTATTTATGGAAATTAGATTTCAAAATTCTTTCATCGTCTTCACCGGGAAGCAGCCGTAGTCTTCGGACAGCGGCAGTTTGCTTTCCGGGCAGCCAAGGTAGAGAGCGAAGGGCTGGACAGCAGCTCCTTCTCAACGTGCTCCAGCAGGCGGCAGCTCCGGCGTTAGGCAACGAACAGCAGCTGCGTCGTCCTCAGGCGGCGGCGGAGGAACTGTCCTCGTCGGACAGCAGCTGTGTTGTCGCCGGGCAGCAGCTGCACAGCCACTGGAGAGCAGCGGCGATCAGCTACAGATCTTGGCAGCTGCGACGTTGGCACCACGTCTGACAGCCGTTCTTGCCGCCGGCTTGTGGACAGCGGCAGCTCTGACTTCGGTTGGGGCAGTGGACACCGCGTGAAGGCAACGCTATGGAGGGGGCGACTGTTCTTTTCGCAGAACCCTAGCTGGTTTTGAAGATCTGGGTCGGATCCGAATCGTGATTTTGATCACGGTAAATCACATTATTAATTTAGAATTAATAATATTAATCAACATTATTAATTTAGAATTAATAATATTAATCAAGCCAATAAATTATTTACTATCATTATTTTGAATAATAATAGTAAGTGTGTTATAATATTGTTTTAGAATTAATATTAAATATCTGTTTATATTAGTTTGGAATTAATATAGATTAGATGATAAATTTATTAATTGGATTAATGGATTAATGAGCAAGAATTTGTTAATATTATTATTTTGGAATAATAAATAAGTCTGGGTAGGCGGCGCCCAGTAATTGTTTAAGATTTTAATATTAGATATTAAATTGACAATTAGTATCACAAAATTATTCCCCACAAAATATAAGTCTCGTTTTGAAACAAACGCGTCGTCCATCACAATTGTTTGATGCTCCTAGCCTTTTCGACCACGAGTTTTACGCCCTCGCGTTTACTCTAAATCTACAAGGTTTAGGCTCATTCATAGATGTATGGTTGGCATCGTGTGATGGGGTTGACTTGCTTAAATTATTTTGAGTAGCCCTCGCAACCAGAATAATTTATGGACGTATATTAATTAGATTAATAAACCAAGAATTGTAAAATTGTTGTTACAATTGGCTTGGAGGCCTACCTGGTGATATTATTGTAGTCATCAGCCCTCGCAGAGGCTGCAATAATATAGACTTGGATCTTGGACCACTAAAATTTATATTAGATATAAATTCGTATTTTATGTTTGGGGGACATAATATATGTTAAAATTAGTGGGAGCTAATCAATACAATAAACCCTTGTTTGATTAGTGATGCGATTGTGATCTTTGTATGCTTTTCTAATTTGCTTTTCGTTTTATTTTCTGTTCAGATAATATGTCAAACTTATCTTATGAGTGTATGATGGAAACAAACAAATTGACTAGGTCAAATTTCACGGAGTGGCAGAGAGACTGCCCAAAACTCAAGGCACAAGGTGCAATGAGTGGGAGCTCAGCTATGTTTGTCATTGAGATAAATATGTCTATGAATAACTCACAATCCTGGGTATTGGATACCGCTTGTGGTTCACACATTTGTAATAATGTGCAAGGTTTAATTGACAGCAGGAAAGTGAGGCCTGGGGAAGTAGACCTACGTGTTGGAAATGGAGCAAAAGTTGCTGCCGAACGCGTGAGAACTTATAGATTAGATCTTCCCTCAGGACATAGACTAGATTTACATAATTGTTATTTCATTCCAGTTATTTCAAAGAATATTATTTCCATTCCGATGTTGGACATCGAAGGTTTTTCCTTCCATTTTGCAAACAGCAGGTGCTCGTTTTCTAATAATGGATTGTTTTATGGAAATGCCTCCTTAGAGAATGGATTATATATGCTTGAATGCAAACGGAATATTCTCAATGTGCAAAATAAAAGACTTAAGCTATGTAATACGTATAATGCTACTTATCTTTGGCATTGTAGACTTGGTCATATCAATGAGAAAAGGATAGCGAGATTGAGAAAGTTAGACTATCTAAATTCATTTGATTTTGAATCATATGGTGCTTGTGAATTCTGTCTCAAAGGAAAGATGACTAATAAGCCACTTTCTGGGAAAGGGGTGCGTGCTAATGATGTGCTAGAGTTGATCCACACAGATGTGTGCGGACCGTTTCCAACTCAAGCAAAAGGTGGTTATTCGTACTTCATTACTTTCACTGATGATTTGACAAGGTATGGATATGTGTATCTTATGAAACACAAATCTGAGGCCTTTGAGAAATTTATAGAGTTTAAGTGTGAAGTTGAGAAACAACTTGGGAAAAGTATAAAAACTCTTCGATCAGATCGAGGAGGGGAATACTTGAGCCGAGAATTTCTTGATTACTTGAAATCGCATGGAATTCAGTCGAACTGGACACCTCCTGGTACACCACAAATGAATGGAGTATCTGAAAGGAGAAACCGAACATTATTAGATATAGTTCGATCCATGATGAGTTTAGCTAGTCTTCCTTTATTTCTCTGGGGTCATGCTTTATTGACTGCTATTTACATTCTGAATAGAGTTCCATCTAAATCAGTTGAGAAAACACCATATGAGTTATGGTATGGCAAAAGGCCTTGTCTTAACTATATGCGGACCTGGGGTTGTCCAGCTTTTGTTAAGAAACAAATGATTGATAAGTTGGAATCTAAAAGTGAGAAGTGTTACTTTGTGGGATATCCTAAACAAACTAGGGGATACGATTTCTACTGTCCTGAAAATCACAAGGTGATAACATCAAGGAATGTGACGTTCCTTGAAGACAGTTATGTCTACAAGGAACAAGGTCAAAATACAGTAGATCTTGAAGAAATTCAAGAACCACAAGTTAACAATGAGGATGATGTATTGTCAAATGGTTTGAACAATAACTCAGTGGGAGTTTTTGATGATCTATTGGGAGGGGAAAATACTATTAGAGGAGACCTTAGAGGGACTCTCGAAGAACCTCCTCAAGACAATGAGATGCATCAAATACAAGATGATACAATAGTTGCATCACCTCTACCTCAAGAAGATCATAGTGATATTCCTGGGCATACTCACAATCAGAATGAACAACTCGAGCCAGAAGAAAACCAACTCAATAGGCCTAGAAGGATTCGTCGTGCACCTGAGAGACTGAATCTAATGGTTGAGAACCAAGATGATGAAGTTGATTTAGACGACGATGAGCCTAAGACCTATACCGAGGCGGTGTCGGACACCGATCGAGAGAAGTGGCTTGATGCCTTGATATCTGAAATGGACTCGATGTACTTCAACTTAGTCTGGGAACTAGTTGACTTGCCAGATGAGGTTTACCCCATAGGTTGCAAATGGATCTTCAAAAAGAAGAGATATGCAAATGGTAAAGTACAAACCTACAAGGCTAGGTTAGTGGCAAAGGGTTATAGTCAGCGCGAAGGCATTGACTATGATGAAACCTTTTCGCCAGTTGCTAAGATCAAGTCCATTAGGATATTACTTGCAATTGCTGCATACTACAATTTCGACATTTGGCAAATGGATGTCAAAACCCATTTCTCAATGGAGAATTAGAAGGCGATGTCTATATGACACAGCCGGAAGGTTTTGTATCGAAAGAAAGGCCGAATACAGTGTGCAAGCTAAAGAAGTCCATCTATGGACTTAAGCAAGCTTCGAGGAGTTGGAATATTTGTTTTGACAGAACAATCAAATCGTTTGGTTTTGTCAGAAGCAAAGAGGACCCATGTGTTTATAGTAAACGCGAGAATGGTAACGTTGTCTTCCTTATCATATATGTTGATGACATCTTGATTATGGGAAGCGATCGTTCCATGATGCAATCCGTGAAAGAATGGTTGTCTAGTTCCTTTATGATGAAGGATCTGAGTGATGCTTCCTACATCCTTGGAATCAAGATCTATCGAGATAGACCGAATAGGATGTTGGGATTATCACAATCCACTTACATAGACAAGTTGCTAAGGCGCTTCTCAATGGAGAATTCTAAGAAAGGTTTTCTTCCTATAGGACATGGCATTATATTGTCAAAGAAGGATTGTCCTTCTAATGACAAAGAAAGAGACAACATGAAAAGGATCCCGTATGCCTCAGCTATAGGATCTATTATGTATGCCATGATTTCTACTAGGCCAGATGTGGCCTATGCGCTTAGCATGACAGGCAGATTTCAGCAAAATCCCGGTGAGGAACATTGGAAAACCGTTAAGACTATTCTTAAGTACCTTAGAAGGACTAAAGAATATTTCTTAGTCTATGGTGGACAACCAGAGTTATCAGTTACTGGGTACACTGATGCTAGTTTCCAAACAGACCATGACGACTATAAGTCTCAGTCTGGATATGTTTTTGTCCTCAATGGTGGAGCAGTGAGTTGGAATAGTTCCAAACAAGGTACAACTGCCAATTCCACCACCGAAGCCGAGTATATTGCTGCATCTGAAGCTGCCAAAGAAGCTGTTGCTTTGTTAGAGTTCGTTAAAGAACTGGGTGTCATTCCGAGTGCCAATAGTGCAATACCTTTGTATTGTGACAACACTGGTGCTGTTGCGCAAGCAAAAGAACCCAGAGCTACGAACAGGAACAAGCATGTTCCTAGAAGATATCATCTGATCAGAGAAATAATTGAAAGAGACGACATAAAATTAGAAAGAGTACCCACTGATGATAACTTGGCTGATCCTTTCACCAAACCGTTATGTATAGCAAAACACAACAAGCACTTTGACAGCTTAGGTGTTATGCATGTTGGTAGATGGCTTAGAATCAGTGGGAGTTACAGTTTTATATGTCTTAGAAACATTTTGTGTTGAGACAATATTACTTGATCACATTATATGAAAATTTCATTTTCTATGGGTTTTGTGCATTTATTGGAATAATTGTTTTAAATGTTTGATTTTATTCTAAATATTTGTTCCCTTGAATTGTGACTGTCGTTAATGGTGTGAGACATTAATGATATAGTATAATTCTAAAATAGCCCTAACCAATGATCATCAAGAATGGGATATTGGTGATATGTTATAGGTTAGCATGGGTTTTGCATCACATTCTTCGAGAATGTAGTTGTTCTCACAACTATGAGATATTAGATACTCGTGATGGACACATGGTATACTTTGGAGAGTATTGGTATACCCTACTATTAAACTGTTTTGTTGAGTGTCTACAGTTTATTAGTACATGAAGTATGTAATAGTCCTTGGATCTGAGGTCATTACACATTTTGTTTGTTGAGTGGTGTGCTTTGACCTTGTACAACGCTTTGCCTCCCCTCGGAGAATTAAGACACGGACTTGTGTTGGGTACATCATAAGATAAATGGAAATGGTAGTTGAGCCAAGAATGAGATTCATTCCTCGATTAGAATTTCGAGAGAACACTCAAATTCTCTATATTACTTGACCATTAAGTCATTGGCCAATGCAAAGATATATTCAATTAAAGTAATTGAATATGATCGAATGGGTCATTTAATAAAGATGAGATAAAGTGATTGAGCTATTTGGATGACACATGACAAATCTTAGGCTCAATCGGGTGGTTCGTGAATGAAAGGATGTTACTATAAACTTTGTGTAAAGGCTTGTTTACCGAATTCACGTAAACGTCCTTCATATATCGAGCTACGCTGCCAACGCAGTCTAGGAGTTTTGTGCAAACTTCGATTAGATCGTCGTCGATAATGAGGGCCTAAAGGGTCACACTATAAGTGTATTTTGATCCGCTCAAGGGTACAAAGTTGGAACTGCGTATTATATCTAATGCTAGTCCAAGTGGGAGATTGAAAGGATATGGGCTAGATTAGATTAATATGGATTAAATAATTATAGTTGGGCTACAATTATAATTAGTCCATAAGCCCAACAATCATGAAACCCTAATGAATCTTTGTCTATATAATGGTTATTTATTCTCCATTGTGGATGATGAGAAATATCGTAACATTAGAGAGAAAATACGTAAAGCTTTGTAGAGAATTCCTAGCTTTCTCTATAGAGCGATTGTACCGAGGAATTGTTCCTGCATCGGATCAGAATACACGTGGACCTCGATAGTAGTGGATTCAACTTGCAGGACACAATCGTAGAAGAAAATACAACAACAAGTAAGATTTAGTTCCGTTGTGTATTACGTGCTCAACTTACAATATGATTATGAATCTAGATCTGTTATTTTTGTATGCAATTTCCGCTGCGCTCATTAGATGAACACAAGAATTCCTAACACGGACTTGGTTTGAGGAGGCTCGGTTGGGAGGGCATTTGATGTTAATCAAATTTATGTTTGGTTTAAATTGTTATATAAATTTTTGAGAAGAAATTAGACTCAATTCGTAAAGCTTTTAGGTCAGAAGTAGAGGTCGGAAAACGTGGCTAATTTGTAAGAAAAAGGGCGAGAAGAGGTACGAAGGCGAAAGGAAGTGTTTAGAGGTGAAATCAAATTAATGACCAAATAGTAATTGAAGACCAAGTGGACAAAGGAAGAAGGTCAGAATGTATACAGTACGTTTGCGACTTTCTGGAAGTTTACCAATGACTCACATACGCCTTTTCCTATTCAAATTTGAATACACTTGAACCATCATTATAAATAGACTTTGATTGCATTTTCAAATCATTTTTGCCACCCTAGAGCATAAAGATAGAGAGAGACAAACTAGAGAAATGATTCAAGCTTCCATCCAACGACCAAGACTTGTCCTCAATCGATCCAATTCAATTAATGTGTAATTGTGACCATTACGTGTGACTAGTTCTTTGGATTACTCCTAGTTTATAGTGGGGTTTGCTAGACTTGTTTATCATGCGTTGAAATTTTAGTTTTCTTCTGCTCATATGTTACTTGCCTTTTATCTGACTTCTCTTTTAACTCGGATTTAGGAGCTCACGTAGATTGGAAACCCATATTAATTAGAAGCATGTGAGGTTATAGTTCATAGGGTAGGTCATTATCTTGTTTCTGTACCATTCCTCAATCAATGATAGTTGCAGCCTTGCCGGAGAGGGTAAAACAACATTGGATCCCTAGAATATAGAACCTCGGTTTTGAAAATATTCCAAAAGATAATCGATGTGTAATACAATCCAAAAGAAATTAAAAATAATTGAGGAAATTCGTGGAAATTCACTACAAAACTCAACTTCATAAATATGATACCCTATTAAATAGTCAAAGTATGTTGTAAAATGATTAGAACTTTATCATGATTTAAATTTAAAAAGTAAATTTAAAGTATTATATTTTTTAATTTAAAAAATAATAATTTTATTTCTTAACGGTTAACCCAACCTACTCAAGCCAAATCCGAAATCATCGGATTCTTATTGGGTCAATCAAGGGCCCAAACCCAATAAATTTTGACATAAACCAATTAATTTTGGCTGTGTTCGTGTTAAATTTTGCCGAGCGACCTCCCAGCCACTCTCAGCCACGCCCGACCTCTCGGGCTCAGTTCCCCTCCCTCCTCAGCTCGTCGGTTGCAATAGGCGCCCAGCAGACTGCCGAGCCACACGGCAGTGGCTAGGCAGTGGGTGGAACGCCTATTGCTAATGCTCTAAGAAATTTACTCATTATTTTTTCAAACAACAAATCTATGTGACCAAATTTTGTACAACAAAAAACTAGTTTATTTGAAAAAAATAGGTTTATTTATGCATTTAATTAAAATATATGGATGCATATATAGTACATGGAAAGTGCGTAATATTGTTGTCATATATTTATGATTTGTGTATAATTTTTTTCCTATTTTGGAACCATAAATGTAATTAGTGCATACTTTAATTCAAATTTTAAAAACAATAGAAAGGAAATTCAAATATAAAAAAAATGAGGTTAAAGGCTAATAAGTCTTTTTAACTTGTCCACTTACTATATTTATTATTTTAATATATAGTTAATACATCAAATTATTAATATAACCTTATTTTGGTTATATAAAATTTGGTTGTCTAAACTCTTTTGCAATTAAGATTTGTTCAACTCCAATTATTCAAAAATATTAAAGTACGCGTCGAACAAAACACAAAAATTTAAAACCCAATCGCCAAAATGGATTTAGTCTTGGATATAAATATACATATTTCCTCCCTAATTTGGGCTGCAAAAAAACGAAATCTGTCGATTAACTATGCCGATTTTTCAGATTGATTCATAGTAGACTTCTATTATAGTCTTCGATTTCAGAGCAAAAAGAATTTTATCCTCTTTCGACTAAAATATAATACTCCCAAAATTTAGTTATTGATTTATTGCAGCCCATAAACTAAGTTATCAATTCATCTGCGCTACCGTTTTCTCGCAATCTTCTGACGTCAAAAACTCCCAAAATTTGATCTTTTCTTCTCCCTTCACAAGTAGATCTTTCGATTCTTCACAATCAATTCTTAGTAGTTTTGCACAGCGATTCGTAATTTTTTATGTGATTCTTGAAGGTTTTACAGCTGAAAAGTGGTCAATTGTGGTCCAATTTTTCTTTTTAACATTTGAAGAGTTTTGATCTAGATGTGGTTTTACTATTGTTAAGCTAGATGTATGTTTTCGAATAAAGTTAGTGCTTTTGTTTTTTTTCCTATTTGTGTGATTTAATTTGAAATTGTTGAAATTGAGGGGTGTGCATAGGTTTGAAGGTTTATTTTGATGGCTGTGGAAGAATTAGTTGAGCTTAAATTTAGGCTGGCTGATGGCAGTGATATTGGGCCAAGCAAGTATAGTTCTACCACAACTGTCACTTCTCTCAAAGAAAGGATTATTTCACAGTGGCCTAAAGGTTTATGAATTCCTATTCTCTTCTTGTAATTGTGTTTTTCAGCTGTTTTTTTTTGTCTAACTAGGGTTCCTTGATTTCTTTTGATAACTGTGTGTTTTGTGTTTTGTTGGAGCTTTATGGGCAGTGCTGAATTATTGTGTGTTATTTTATTTGAGTCTAATGCATCTGGTTCTGTTTAATTGTTGTACATACTACACCTTTGTATTGAGATGCATTTGCCTTTTGTTTCTTTAGCTTATATAGATGCAGGTGAGGAGCTTATTTTAGGAGAAATGCTCATGCTATTTATGGATTTCTGTTTTAGAATATCACAGTAACAAAAAAATGCATACCCTTTCGCCTAATCTCCCTAATTTTACTTACATGTTGGGTGGATCTGTACCACGTTGGAGTGAAATACGATGGCCTAAAAACTGTTGGACTCGTATCAGTTAACTTCACAGTAGAAACTAGATTTCGTGTTCTATAAATATTCTTACTAGTGATTAGTATCTAGATGCAACTCGTACCCTGTGAAGTTGATTAGTTAATAGGGTTTCGCGTGCCTCTCACGGTTGTTCAAGAAGGTTGACAGTTTTAGTTACAGTTTTAGAGTCCCAATGATATTTAAACCATATGTTGCATATATATGGTTCTTGTTCAAAATCCTTTCCTTCCCAATGATATTTAAACCATATGTTGCATATATATGGTTCTTGTTCAAAATCCTTTCCTTACAAGGGAATGGAAAATCAATTGTAGGAAGCCATTGTACTTTCTGTGGCTTAAAGCATGTATCGGAACTGCTTTGTTGAATATAATTTGGAAAGGATTTCAGAAAGCACATTCTTAGCTCTTGATGCACCTCTATGTTCTAGCCTAATGAGTAGCAATTGATAAAAAATGAAACATAAACTTCGACTGAATAAATGTATGATCAATTTAGACTGATTTGTCTTTTGTTGTTTCTGTGGTTAGCTGATCTACTTTTCCGTGAAAAGATGTGATATTGCCAATAACAGTACTATCTATGTGTTTGTTTGTCATGGAAATATTCTTGCTATACAATCATCCATCCTCATACAGACACTTTGATATTGCAGATAAAGAAAATGGACCTAAATCCGTAAATGATATAAAGCTCATTAACGCTGGAAAGATACTAGAAAACAACAGAACACTTGCTGAATCACGAACTCCTCTAAGTGAAGTTCCTGGCGGCGTCATCACAATGCTTGTGGTAGTGCGTCCTCAGCTTCCGGACAAACACAGTGGTAAATTAACTAATACCTTATGTCCTAACATTGTCTATTGCATGCTTCATCTGTAGAATGTTTTGCTCGTAGTAAACTTATGAAACACACTAGTTCAATAATCTTTAATCAGCATAGAAGGCACGTCACCTCTGCATGAAAAACATACTGTACTTTGTTTTGTTTCTGTGGTAAATTTGTTCTCCAAGAGTTAGTAGGTGATTAAACCGCGTCTATCTGTACTTATAAACCTGATTATTGTTCAATATCGGCACTTGCTATGTCATTTGTGCATACCTGTACATATCAGCGCATGTTGCAATCATTGATGCCTTTGTTTGCTTTAACACGCGTAGCTCGATAAGCAGCACATAAACCTAGCTTGGTTGCTGATATATACTGTATTTGCCTCAGATAAATTGCAGGATGAATCCCAGAAAAAGGTTGGATGCTCGTGCACGATCTTGTAACGTATTTGGCAGAGCCAAACCAAAGCAACGTTGTTTTGCTTTGCAGGTTGCTGAACTACATTTACATGCATTTTACGTGTTCTACAGATTTATGAGTTCAGTTTCCGATATAGAAAAAAAACTGAGTTTTTTCATAACACAATTAAGGATGAATATATATATGTACTTATGTCACTGGAATGAACCGTTTATAAAAGTAATTTGCTTTTGAAACAACAGTTTACACTCCCAAATGAGAAAATGATTGAGAATTTGACCATGAAAATGGAGATTGTTTCCGGCGTCTCAACTGTTTGATACATTTGGCTGTGTGTGTAAAGATTTGTTTGATAAAAAGGCAAAAGTTTCGGTGCCATTCACTTTGATTTAATAAAGTGCTGATACATATCAGAGGACTGACTATATGAACGTCTGGCAAGGCAAAGGTAAATACTCCATAATAGATACTTGGGCTTTTTCGGGTCTCATTCGGTTTCATGGGCCGCCAAGGATAACTTTCTTAGAGCAGTCATAATACATATGCCCTCTACGGCGATATTGGCAATCGATATTTTGGCCAAATGTATTAGAGGTTTGTATGACTTATTCCTTAAGAAACACAATACCTTATTGTTGTTTCTCTCCCCTCTTTATCGTCTCTTTTCTCTCTATGGTTTTGATCGAAATCCTATACACCAGGATGCTATTCTATTTTATTCGTCAAATAAAATTAATTTTTTTAATTACTTCAAAATATATTTTTTATTTGAAAATCCATTTATGCGTCCGTTGGGACTTCACCCCTATAAGTCTTCAACATCGTTAATATAGGAATTAATGCTGTTGACTCAATTTCAACAAAACTTTCTACCATTTCCCAAGATGAAAGGCACACGAAAGAGATGGAATTAAGTAGTCGGCTTCAAAATGAAGAAAAAAGTTCTTCAAATATACGAATAAATATTTCCAAGTAGAATCTTCATGGAAAAAAAACCACCCAACAATATCCACCAACCACATAAAAACATCAACACAATTACATTATATGATACTACCAATTAAAATAACAAGTCTACAAGAAAATTAGAGAAAAGAGGAATAGACTAAGAAAAAATAGTTTTATGTACTTAAATGCAAAAGATATATATAAATAATAATAATAATAATAATAATAAACTAAATACTTAAAAAAAGGAAAGTAAAATAAATGTTGAACTAGAAGAATCCATGGCGACAGCTCCCACCATGCAAAACATTGAACAAGATAATCGCCAACTCCTTTTGAATCCCATCACTTTCTCAATCCATCTGCGCCCGGGGATACTCTCTCACGACGGCGTCCGGCACCACCACGCTCCGGCACAGAGGACATGTGCCCCGGTGCCACCGCAGCCACTTCTCCAGGCAGCTCCGGTGGAACACGTGGCGGCAATCCACGAGCTCCATCGCCTCGTCTCCCTGTGAAAGTTGGAGAATGGAAATGCAAGATATATGCATGAAACAAAGAGCAAGGAAGCTCGCATGAAATAATGAACCAAGAAGCAGGCTCACATCGAAAGTGGAACATAAAACATTCAAAAATGTCTCTATAAAAGAGAAACAACCAAGAATGATTTTGTCCCACATCGAAAGTGGAACATAAAACATTCAAGGATGTCTCTATAAAAGAGAAACAACTATGAATGAGTTTGTCCCACATCGAAAGTGGAACATAAAACATTCAAGGATGTCTCTATAAAAGAGAAACAACCAAGAATAGTTTCATAAATTTGCAAGCCCATCAAATATATATGGGCTATTACGAATTTCTTGTATTCATTTGTTTGTAAAAAATGATTTTTAATATTAAAATCAATTTTTATAAATAATTTTTTTTAAAAAAATCGGTTGAACCGGCGGTTTGAACCGTTGAACAGCCGGTTTTGAACCGCCGGTTCACGGTTCACGCATCCTTCGACCCTGAACCGGCCCGTTGGAACTGGCAACCCGCCGGTTCCGGTTTATGGTTTGTGCACACCTAGATCATATGGATCCAGAATTGATAATTTCACATGGTACCAGAGCTTATTCAAACAAATTGCTTCCGCTTATCTTCTTTTTTTTTCTCTGTAATGGCTGCTCGGAATCTGCGTGGTGGCAATGCGGCTCAAATTCTTCCAATGGAGGATAGCTCGAGTCCGTATTATCTTCATCCAAGCGAAAATCCGAGTTTTCAATTGGTTCCTCAAGTTCTGACTGACTCTAATAATATCTATTGGAGTAGATCCATTACTACGGCTCTTCTAGCGAAGAACAAGCTTGCGTTCATCAATGGCAATCTTCTTCGATCGGCCGAGGATGATCTACTATTTCCGGCTTGGCTTAGATTCAATAGTATGGTTGTTTCATGGATCAGAAACTCCATTTCACCTCAGATCTGCTCAAGCATCATGTATATTGATAATGCACATGAAATCTGGTCGGATCTACGAGATAGGTTCTCTCAATTGGATACAGCCAGAGCTTATCAACTACGACATAAGATTACGTCACTTACGCAGGGAAATGATGATGTTAATGCCTATTTCACTAATTTGAGAATACTATGGGATGAATATAGGCACTCTCAGCCTATTACTTGGTGTGTTTGTGGCACATGTAGCAATAGTGCATCCAAGTGGCAGACATATCAAGAGGAAGAGTGCAGCGTGCAGTTTTTGATCGGACTGAATTCAAGCTTCTCACAGATCCGATCGAGCATTCTATCTATGATTCATTTGCCTTCTTTATCCAAGGTTTTCTCCCTTGTTTTACAGGAAGAAAGACAGCGTACAATTGATGGCAACACATCCTACAATTCATCTGTCACTTCCTCAATAAGTGAACAGTTATACTCTGCCAATGTCACTCAATCTTACAACAAAGGCAAGTTGTGCACTCATTGTGGTAAAACTAATCATACAGTGGATAGATGTTTTGTATTGCATGGATTTCCACCTAGCGTTGGCAAAGGAAAAGGAAAATTCAATAATAAGGATGACAACTTCACAAAATTTGTCAACTATGTGGAGAATAGCTTTGATGAATATGATAAAACTGCTATCTCCAATAATGTTGTTGTGCCATCTCCTGAGCAGTGTCAATAGCTCATTCAGCTTTTACAAACTCAACTTGCTGGTGCTGCCACTCCTTCTTCTTCATCAATTTCAGCCCCACCAAATAATATCCCATCCACAAACTGTGCATCTTTTACAAGTACTATCTCATTCATTCCTTTTGTTGCTTCAGTAACTACTTCAAACCCTCATTGGTTGCTAGATACAGGGGCAACTCATCATGTTTATTGTGATTCGTCCATGTTTGACACTTATTCATCTGTGAAAAATGCTTCTGTGCATCTCCCTAATGGTGCAACTGCCCCAGTCACACATATTGGCTCCATAATCTTAAACTCATCAATAACACTCCTATCTGTCCTTTGTGTCCCTAGAGCTTCACTTTTAATCCGATTTCTATCAGTTCTCTTACTTCATCTCTTCAATGCACTGTTGTCTTCACCCATGTTTCATTTGAAATTCAGGGAGCTTCTCAGGGAATTGTGATTGGGAGTGGTAGCCGAATAGGGAATCTATACACACTTGAGACTTCTCATCCAGAAAAGCATCAAGATTCTTCACCTTCTGCTGTTTCTTCTTCTTCTTCAGCCTCTGTAATTCCTTCTTCTGTAATTCCTTGTGCAAATGTTGTCACTGGAATAGATATATGGCACAAGAGATTAGGTCATTTGTCCTATGACAAATTGAAATCTATGTCTGATGTAATCAATTTCTCACATAAAACTACCTCTATCTGTGAGATTTGTCCCCTTGCTAAACAGAAGCATTTGTCATTCATAAGATCTGATAATGTAGCTTCAAACTGCTTTGATCTTATACATTGTGATACCTGGGGACCCTTTCAAACTCCCACTGATCAAGGTTTCAAATATTTCCTTACATTGGTGGATGATTGCTCTAGATTTGTTTGGACCTTTTTGATGCAAAACAAATATGATGCTAGAGTGATACTGCCTCAATTCTTTAATACAACTCTCACTCAATTTGGGAAGAAAATCAAAGACATTCGGTGTGATAATGCACCTGAGCTTAATATCCCCTCTCTGTATACTTCCTTTGGCACTATCTTACAACATTCATGTGTTGAAACCCCTCAACAAAATGCCAGGGTTGAAAGGAAACATCAACACCTATTAAATGTTGCTAGAAGTCTCCTTTTCCAGTCTTTCTTGCCCATCAAATTCTGGGGGGATTGCATTCTTAATGCCTCTTATCTCATAAATAGGATTCCCTCTTTTGTCCTGCCAAACAACTCAACTCCCTTTGAAATCATTTTTCAGAAAGCACCATCTTACTCACATCTCAGAGTGATAGGATGTTTGTGCTCTGCTTCAACAATTCAAAATGGCAGAGACAAATTCTCTCACAGAGCAACTAAATGTGTGTTGCTTGGATATCCTCCAGACTACAAAGGTTATAAATTGTTGGATTTGATGAGCATGAAAGAATTTATGACAAGGGATGTAGTCTTTCATGAGGATGTCTTTCCTCTTTCACACTTAACTCCATCTCTTTTTCCACACTCCCCATAAATATCAGCAACAAATTCAGAAATCCCAGCCTCTTCACCTCAGACATCATCTTCTCCACCTCAGACTTCACCTTCTCCATCTCATATAACACCAATCAGTGATGATCTTCCCTCGTCTTCCTCTAATCCAATAAATACCAGTTCTGACTCAAATATTTCTAGAACTGGCAGAACCATAAAGCCCCCATCTCACCTCACTGACTTCATTTGTAACTCTGTCAGTTCCAGCACTCCATATCGAATCTCTGCCTACTTTACTCTCTCCAAACTCTCTCCTGAGTACCTCAAGTACATTGTGCTCATGTCAGCTGTTTATGAACCCACTACATACAACCAAGCCTCACAATACCTTGAGTGGCAGCAAGCTATGCAAGATGAGCTTTCTGCATTTGCTAGAACTGAGACTTGGTTTGTAACTGTTGTACCACTTGGGAAGGTGCCTATTGACTGCAAATGTGTATACAAGGTGAAATATAACCCTGATGCAACAAGAGAGAGATACAAAGCAAGGCTTGTTGCCAAGGGTTTCACTCAATTAGAAGGTGTGGACTTTCTTGACACCTTTTCTCCTATGGCTAAGCCGACCACAGTTAAGCTTCTATTAGCTCTTGCTGCAATACATGGATGGTCACTTTCTCACCTTGACATCAATAATGCTTTTCTCTATGGAGATCTAGAAGAAAATATATACATGACTCTTCCACCGGGCTATAGAGTAGACTGGCAGACTGTTGAAGGGGCAACTCCTCAATCAACACTATTTTGCAAGCTAAAGAAGTCTCTCTATAGCTTAAAGCAAGGATCTAGGCAGTGGTATTTAAAATTTTCAGAAGTATTGAAGGGCTTTGGTCTGCAACAGTCTGTATTAGACCATTCATTCTTCTTTAAGAATGATCAATATGGTTTTTTTGGCATTATTGTGTATGTGGATGACATATTGATAGCCACAACTAATCCCGAGATAACAGAAAGTTTTAAGAGCTTCATATCACAGCACTTTAAATTCAAAGATTTGGGTGTTCCCAAATATTTCCTTGGAGTTGAATTAACAAGGAACACGAAATGAATTCTGATATCTCAAAGAAAGTATGTCATGGATTTGTTGAGAGATACTGGGATGCTAGGATGTAAGCCCTCATCAGTACTCATGGACCCATTGAAGAAGCTAAGAATGGATTCAGGAGAGACATTGGAAGATGCATCAAAGTATAGAAGGCTTGTTGGCAGATTGTTGTATTTATGCATCACTAGGTCGGATGTAACTTTTGCTGTTCACAAATTAAGTCAATATGTATCTAATCCTACTGATGAACATTGGGAAGCTGCGGAAAAGGTCTTGAGATATCTAAAGGGATCTCCAGGCCATGGGTTGTTCTACTCGAGTAACTGCAAACTTAACCTCAGCATATTTTATGATGCAGATTGGGCTTCTTGCCAAGACACAAGGAAATCGATGACAGGATATTGCTTGTATCTTGGAAGCTCTTTGATATCTTGGAAGGCTAAGAAACAGAACACCATCTTTAGATCCTCAGCAGAGTCTGAGTATAGAGCAATGGCACAAGCTACATGTGAGGTAATATGGTCTGTGGCTATACTTGCAGACTTTGGGATTAAAGTGGAGAAGGCCGTGCCCTTATATTGTGATAATCAATCAGCTATATATATCTGCTCTAATCCGATTTTCCATGAGAGAACAAAACATATAGACATAGACTGCCATACTACGAGAGAAAGGTTCTTGGAAGGAATCATCAAACCTCTGCATATCAGAAATAACTTGCAGGTTGCAGACATCTTTACTAAGCCTTTGGGGCCGATGGAATTCCATTCAATACTCAGCAAGATGAATTTCGAAAGCTTATATAATCCATCTTGAAGGGGCGTGTGAAAGTTGGAGAATGGAAATGCAAGATATGCATGAAACAAAGAGCAAGGAAGCTCGCATGCATGAAATAATGAACCAAAAAGCAGGCTCATCCAAGAGAGGAAATGGACGTGGATTTTAGGCTGATGTGGAACAGCTGGAGCTGACTCATCATCTAGTCAGAGTCTAGTCAGCTCCGGGTTAGTTAGAAAGGTTGTTAAGAGTTAGTTAGCTCACAAAAATATCTTGTGGTAGTATAAATAGTGAGCTAAGTTTGCTTTGTAATTGATTGATCATTTTTTATAAATAAAATTTCTCTCTTCTTTTGATCTCTGTTATTCATTGGATCATATAGATCCAGATTTATAAATTTCACACTCCCTGCTCGAATTCCGACAAACAAACGCTGCATTCCTTCCAATTTGGGTGATTCGAGATGGCGAAATTGGAGGTCTTCTTGTTGATGATGGAGTTGTATTTGTAGCTCAAGCTTATGTGCTTGCATTGCTTCGACAGAATGACAATGGCTAACACCATTAATCGGAACATCTTGGGAAGGATCTCCACCATGAAATCGGCCAGGATTTCATCTAGGAAAGCCAACATGCTTGATAATGCTCTCATCACTTTTTTTATAATAAGTACTAATACTTTGAGAACAATCAATTATTTATAGGATAAATTGCTTCAAAAGTCGTCAACTTTACAAATAGTTTGGTATTTCCCATAAACATTAAAAGTTGCATGAAAAGTCATGAACTTTACTAGGTGTTGTAAATTTCCCATACGACCCGACCCGGTACATTTCCGGCAAAAACTAACCCTACGTGGCTCACCGGAAACACGATGGGATTGTAGATTGACGAGTCGCGAGCAGTTACATGTCGCAATGGAGAAGAAATAGTTGATATCTCGACGGGAATTGAGATTTCTGTCACAGAGAGAAGAGACATAAACCCTAAATTGATATACATTTTAATTTAACTGAAACTAAAAAACGACGTCGTTTTATTGTTCTGCCGGAGATTTTGCCATGTCACGCCTCCGGCAAGCCACGTAGGATTAGTTTTTGCCGGAAATGTACCGGGTCGGGTCGTACGGGAAATTTGCAACACATGGTAAAGTTCATGACTTTTCATGCAACTTTTAAAGTTTACGGGAAATACCAAACTATTTGCAAAGTTGACGACTTTTGAAGCAATTTACCCTTATTTATAGTATATGTGAATCTTAGTGTGTTTGTGAATATTTTGATCCATGGATTTGAAAACACTTATAAAGTTTTGGTAGGTATAAAAATCAAGACTCTGAGTATATGTGCATGATACCACCAACTCTTTTGATAATGAGAGTTTTCTTAAATAATGGTTTAGATTGCATTTGACCTCGTAATAATAAACAAATTATTTACTAGTCCATATGCCAACCATAATTGTCGTGGATCCGAATGTTAGTAACTTATGTCTTACTACAATGATTGGTTATAAATATCTAATATTAGTATATACATATACAATGAGTACGTAATCAGTTGCTAACTACTCCCTCGATCCCGCTTTAGCAGTTCCAGTCACTTTTGAACACTCGTTTTGTAAAAATGATAATAAATAGTTAAAGTGGATAAATGGTAAAGTACAAGAGAGAATAACGTAGATAAGACTCTTCTCTACATTATTCTCTCTCTTACTTTACCATTTCTCTACATTAACTATTTATTATCATTTTTACAAAATGAGTGCTTAAAAGTGACTGGGACTGCTAAAGCGGGACGGGGGGAGTATTTGCTAATTGTTAACTGTTAACTATGTAAACAGCCTATGTTATAGACGTAAACACGAAGGAATTTATATGTCAATTAAACTTCTTGACATACAAATATCTTCGAGTTGAGATCTAAAATAGATATCAATACGAATACATTTATCTGTCAACAAAATTTTGTTAACATACAAATGTTTTCGTGTTGACATCTCTAACATATGCGGTTATATAGTTAGTAGTTAGCCCGACCACCAAAAAATATAGTACGTACTACTGTATTTTTGGGACGTATTCATAAATACTAGTATAGTGTAATTTGGATATATTTTACAGTGAAAATAGATTGTTAATCATTTTATTCGGCTAGGGAGATTGTTCGAGTTTTAATCTCACTTTAACTTTTCCGTAGCCAAAACCTATATTAATCTCACTTAATTGTGTAGTTGACGTAGTCGATATTTTGCCTCAAAATATAAACATATAATATAGAAATAAATCGTGATCGCTCGATGTTGAATGGCCTCAATTTTTTTTATTTTCAATGTTCACGTCTTTTAGATCTTCCAATAAGTTTTTGACGTCTTTGAATATTCATGCTGCGTCACCATCCAATTCATTTTCTTCTAGAATCACTCCCATTTCTCCTTGATAACAACGATCCATATTTTATTTTGATCAGAATCGTAATTTCTTTTTTATATCTCACATTTTCTTAAATTATTATTAAATGTATATACTGCTATATTATTATTATTATTATATAAAAATGGAATACATATTTCACAAATTTTTTCTGTAAATTTTCTTTCATATTTCATAAAATTCGCATGGAGTCAAAAGTATGTTTTAAATTAAGGGCATAGGAATAATATTTAAGATTCATTGACTGTCGTTTAATTAATAGGACAAGTATTAAATTTATGATTACGTAGAATTCTTGGTATTTCAAAGATGATTTCGTCTAAAATGGTCAAAGATTTTTATAATATGGCACGACTTATTGAAGAAATCAAACTATATAACCAATTAATTATTAAGATGTAGGTACTAATATTTAAACTAATAATAAATTAAAGATGTCATGTTATTTAAATTAAAAATCATTTACCAGATTACATAGAGATGCCAGTGACACCATATTCGGATTTTGAATCTTGATTTGATGAGTTGTGCGGTTGGTAACACCATTTTAGAGGGCTCATGGACCATTAACGTGCACTACTACTAACAATCATGAATCAACAAATGCACTAAAAATACCAAAATTATTTCAAATATAATTGTGATATTTGAATGAACTGTATGCCACTGAATACAATTAACACACCATTCCTTAAAATTTCAAACCACATATTTCGTGGATCGAGAAACAACCACTTGAGCTCAAACGTGGAAAATTTACTTGCTCAATACATTTGTTGTCTGTTGACGTAAAATCTAAGGAGGTAACGGTTTTTTTTGGACATATATAAAATTACAAAGTGTGCGAGTTGAATCGATCAGTGGCAAATTTCCACCAAAGAGAGCCCCAAAAGGTAATCTAATATATTTATTGAATTCCTATGCTATTTTTTATTTTAAAATTTCTTATTTTCTTCGTCAATCTCTTTTTCATGTTGCGACATTTATAGTTATGTATGATGATTAATTTACTACTTTAGTGGCCTCTATTGTAGTAAACGTATAACCACTGTCTAACTTCTTTTAAATTTGGGATAGATCATACTCATAATGTGTTGTCGTAGTTAGTGACAGTGGCGGACACATGATTTCAATTCTGGGGGGTCCGAATTACTCCCGTGAATAGGAGTCTCGTTTTGCCATTTTAGTCCGTCCTCGAATAGGAGGCCCGGTTCACTTTTACCATAAATGATAATAGAGTCCCACCTTCCACTAACTCATTGCATTCACATTTCATTTAAAACTAATATATACAAGTGAGACTCCTATTCCTCGAACTTTTTTCCACTCACTTTTCTTCATATTTTTTAAAACTCGTGCCACCAAGAAATTAGACTCCTAATGGCGGACGGATGGAGTACTTATTAATAGTTGCAAAGTATTTTTCGATATTTACCTCACCATAAGTAGTTGTGGCATGAGTAAAGTTATGAGATATATAAATTATAGTGAATGACAAATAATAAAAGGGTGATGACAATAGCTAGAGATACACATGATTATTGTCGTTAGCGTCGACATTGAAAAAGCCAACATTGTTATGAATACTTATAATATCAACTACTATGCATATATGACATATAATAATTAAAAAAATTTAAATGATTTATTTTGAATAATAGCAATAAATACAATAACTATTAAGAGAATTTTATTTATATAGTGCAAAGTATGTGTAGTTTGAAATTATTAAAATAAAATCTATGTGAAACAGAAACACAATATGTGAACAAAATTATGTTTTTTGTAGGTCTCGAACTCATGTATCTCAATTGCAACACTGAAATCTCCACCACTTGCACCAACAATGCTATATATATATTTTGTGAACCTAAAATATATATACGTAATGGGACCCCAAGGCTCCATGTAGGTCAGCCACTAGTTAGCGACGAAGCCACATTGGGGATGACACATTTCTTGGCCGGCATGCGGTTTTAGGAGTTATTAGTTAATGTGTTTAATTGAAGAGAGAAAATATAGGTGTAAGTATTAAAATAGAGAGAGAAAAAAAGATGAACAACATAATAGGAGTGAGAAAAAATGGTTAAGTGTATTAACTGGAGAGAGAAAGTTTCTAAAAAAGGATATGTGTCACTTAGTTGGAACAAACTAAAAAGGAAAAAATGTCATCTTAAGTGAGACGGATGGAGTAATATATTGCATACATTCCTAAGATGTACAAGCATGTTTGGTATCCGTGTTGGTTTGATGTTCCGCCTTTCCTACCCGACGTCAGTTGTTTGAGTCTTGGCAACACCGTTTTAGTTTCTTTTTTTTCCTCAAAAGTAATCATTTCAATTATGCTTGAATCTTGATATATACCTTTTGGACTTCTGAAAGCTTTATCATTTATTAAATTCTATACTTTATTTATAGTTATTAAATTCTATACTTTATTTATAGTTTATTTTTTTATCTAATACTTTATTTACAGTAGTAGTTATTATACTGGGTACTCTGTTTTTTTAGTACTTTAATTATAATAAGTAGTCATTATTCTAGTCTATTTTTCAATTTATTTTGAATATATGTAATTATTCTAAAACATAAATACATTGCTAGTCTATTTTTCAAATCTAATTATTTTATGTCACAAATATTTAATTATTTTAAAACATAAATTGATCGAAAAATATGGAGAGTTTTACCGAAAGGATAATGTAAGATTTCAAATAATGAATATGCGTGAAAAATAATATGATATGCTTTATTTGATGTTATGATGTATAATTGTTAAAGAAAAATGTTACTCCCTCCGTCCCGCTTTAGCAGTCCCAGTTACTTTTTGAGCACTCGTTTTATAAAAATGATAATAAATAGTTAAAGTGAGAAATTGTAAAGTAAGAGAGAGAATAATGTAGAGAAGAGTTGTATCTACATTATTCTCTCTATTACTTTACCATTTTTACACTTTAATTATTTATTATCATTTTTATGAAACGGGTGCTCAAAAGTAACAGGGCTGCTAAAGTAGGACGGATGTAGTATTAATAAGTACTAGGCCTTCTGTTCCAGATAGTTTGTCCCATTTTTTCCATTTTGGTCCGTCCCACATAGTTTGTCCCATTTAACTTTTTTACCATTTTTGGTATTGGACCTCATATTCCACTAACTCATTACTACTCACATTTTATTATAAAACTAATACTCCATCCGTCCCGCACTACTCGCACTTATTTCCTTTTTGGGCGTCCCAAGTTACTTGCACTCTTTCCATTTTTAGTAAAAATTTTCACCTACAGCCGTAATTTTTGACTTTCCTATACACTCATTCCTTAATCTCCGTGCCGAAAAGGAAAGGGGCGAGTAGCCCGGGACGGAGGGAGTATATAAAAGTAGGACTCACATTCCATTAACTTTTTCAACTTACTTTTCATTACATTTCTTTAAACACGTGCCCGGTCAAAGTGAGGCAAACTATCTGGGATGGAGGGAGTAGTATTTAAGAGCATCCACAATGGGGTGGAGGATAGCTCTTCCGATGCATCCTCCGCGCTCTATCCATCCTCCGCGGACGATCAACCAATTTTTGCATCCTCCGGCCTACCCTCCGCCCCATTGTGGGGGTCCTGATGATGCAACACATTTTTCTTTTTTTTTTTTATATTATTGTTTTTAATATTTTCTTACATTGTATCACCACTTTTTTACTTCATTTCACACCTTTCACTCCACTCTCTTCCCTCATCTCAATTTCTCTCTAAATTCAAGAATGAATCCCGGTGATTTTCCATATTTGCAAACATAAAATATAAAAAATAAATACGCACGATACGGTTTGCCTTTAATTTGTGATGTTCATATATTTATTTTGCTAATTTACATATTAGCAAACATAAAAAATAAAAACTAAATACTCCCTCCGTCGTCCCATAATAGATGACACACTTGGAGATTGGCACGAGATTTTAGGAGAAATTGTTTTGTGTGTTAAGTGGAGAGAGAATATAATATATTTAAATTAATGTGAAGGAGAACTTTTTCTGAAAAAGGAAATGTGACATCTTTTGTGGGACAAACCAAAAAGGAAAGTGTAACATCTACTATGGGACGAAGGGAGTACAAAATAGTAGTTAAAAAGATACGGCGGGCTATAGGGCTCCCCACTACAGGTGGATGGGGCGGAGGATAAAATGCTGACGAGGCAGAGTAAAGGGCGCCCCATTGTGGATGCTCTAAAACGCAAATATAGTCATTTTCGACATTGTGCAATTTTGAGGTCGGGATTAATTTTTAATAAAGTTGTCGTATATATCTCTAGTTTCTAACACTACTATTTATCTTGTTACCATCTCTATCTCTCACTATTCCTCCCGCTCATGTTGCAGCTGTTTACCGGGACATTTAATATTTTTTTATTAAAAAATATTATACTTTAATTTTAATTAATTAAAAAATATTATGTTTTAATTTTATTAATTAATTTTTTTTAATTTTTATTAATTTTAAAAAACGTATTATACTTAGATTTTAATAAATTATATTTTTTAATTATCTAATTTTATTATTTAGATATAATATGACTATACTTTAATTTTATATTTTGATTAAGAAAATAATTATTTTAATTTGGTAATTTTTTATTTTATCATGTAATATCATTTTTAAATCGTATAATAGCATCATGTTTTAGTTATTATTGTGTCGTGTCAATCTAATTTACTATCATTAACAGAGGGTTGACTTTTGTTTTGGTACACGATAACACGCACGGATCCGACACGAACCCAACGGGTTGGGACCCGATAAGAACCCGAATGGGTTGGGTTTGACCTTATTGGGTTGGGTCGATAATGGGTTGACACAATAATGACCCAACTCACATGATTTGACGGCCCTAATCCTAGCTTCGTCACTGGTTGCTGTATTTAAATTATTCAGAGGATAATATCTTCCCTTGTCTAACTCGTGTCTAACAACTCTTCAAAGTATTACTGAGAACCTAATATACATGTATATTTAATACTTCCTCTGTGAAACGTTTTCCTTATTAGGGTGTCCCACTAAAAATGAAATGTTTTTTAAAATAAAAACAACATCATCTCTACTTTTTCATTTCTTAGTTTACTCTATCTTCATTAACTCACAAAACAACACTACATAAAATCTCGTGCCAGAAACCAAATGTTTCATTTTTATTGGGAAAGTGAACTACAAAAATGGTCCCTGGACTATGGGTTTATCTCGCCCATAGTCCCCGGACTTTAAAAATATTGTCAGACATCCTTGGACTAATGGTTTATCTCAAATTTGGTCATTTTGCCATTTTTTGATACGAAAATACCATTTTGAGCATTTGGGCAATTTGGTCTTTTTACACTTTTAACATTTTAAATCTGATATTATTTCAGTGATGTACTAAATTTGATATTATTTTAAAATTATCATTCTTCTTCCCTATTTCAATCCTTCTCTTTGTTTCTTTATTCCAATATTAGATTTTTATAAAATTAAATTTTAATTTTATATTTTTAAATATTAATAAACTTTTTTATTTAAAACTATTAATTCATGGACACTATAAATATTGATTAAAACTATTAATTTTTGTTTAATATAATATTCAACTGAATTGAAGAAGTACAGAAAAATAATATTAACCATGATGGAAAATAAGAGCTATTCTAATTAGCCTTCGTTCGGTTGTTATAATTGCTTGTGATTAAATATTATGAAGTTGAATAAAAATTTGATACTACTAAAAATATTATATAGGAGTATTTTTGTTGAAAATTTCTAGTTAGTTTTGATTGTTTTCAAATAAACAAACGATAATTATATTAGGCTTACATTAGACTCATATTTATTCCAGAATAAATCATGTTATATGATCTATTTATGTTTAAAACTATTAAATACTGATTAAAACTAAGTTGGCGTCGACATACCTTATTGATTAAATATTAGACACTATCAAATATTGATTAAAATTATTAGTTTTTGTTATTTAATAATTAATAAAAATTTATTGATATTTAAAAATTGAAATTTAAAATTTAATATTATAAAATTAAATCTAATATTGAAATAAAGAAACAAAGTGAAGGATGACAAAAGGAAAGAGAATGATAATTTTGAAATAATATCAGATTTAGTACATAACTGAAATAATATTAGATTTAAAATGTTAAAAGTGTAAAAAGACCAAATTGCCCAAATGCTCAAAAGGTTATTTTTGTATAAAAAATGGCAAAAGGACCAATTTGAGATAAACCCTTAGTCCAGGGATGCCATACGATATTTTTAAAGTCCAGGGACTATGAGCGAGATAAACCCACATAGTCCAGTGACCATTTTTGTAGTTCACTCTTATTGGGATGAAAGGATATAATATTGAAGGTTATTTTATTGTTGTAGAGTTATTTACTATCATAAAAATCATTAATGAAATATCGAATTAGGTGTCAAACAGACTAAACAAATAGAGTAGTTGCACCTAGGTCCGTCCAACCCGCCAGGCCAACCCATTGGGTTATGGGTAGAGATGTCAAATGGGTTGTGAATGTGCTTGCTCGTTTAATACATGCTCATACAATGTTCCTCACTTACATTATTGTGTTGTTATATGCTTTGTTATATTAATACACTTCTTTGGAGATACATTATACGCTTCTTTAGACTACAATATCTGCCTGCAGTAGGGATTAATACATTATTTAAGTAAATGTTTAGATAAGTTTGATCGTCCAAAACTTAATTAAGCTTCCGGTTCTTTATTCTAATTATATGAATTAATAATGATTCTATCCTTGTCATGATAATATTTTCTGACGTCATTACAAGGGTGATTAGTTTACTTATAAAAGGTGAGCAATTTATTTATCCTCTTTCACTACGGTTAGGAATCCAAAGGCCAAATCGATCACTAATTTACGCATACAATCGCAAACTTCGTATGTATGACTCTGAATGCACTTGTGTCCTTAATAATATGTGTTAGGATTGGTATACTGAAAAGCATATTTCGAGCATGTTGCACGGATAGAATTGCTTGTATATAATTAACTCTACAATCCACTTTTAACCTAAGGCGAGAAGAAGTAATTTTATCGCATTGGTGTTTGCTTAAGCATTTATAAGATGTTTCTCAAACATTTAAATGTATAAGAAGCAAATAAGTCTAATTCTTCTGCATAGTAGACTGGTCGTGAACGACGTTCACAGAAGGTGACTCAGTCGGTCCTTTGTAGAAGAGAAATAGAATTTCACAACCTAGATAGGCTTTGGCTACCTATCGTGAAAGGTTGCAGTGTCAGTCTGCATGTTTCCTTACCTTAGGAAATAAACGACACTGGTGTGGTATAGCACTGAAGGATCTAACAGTTGAGATAAGTCTTTCTTGCTATTTACTGAAAGACGAGGTCTCGGTGATTGTTATTTCTTAATCATTGTTGACATAACATTGAGCATACGATATTGATTATGCACTACTTTGATTTATCAAATGGTGCGGATTTTTCGCAATCCAAGAATCCTGATATCTTGGGTAGTGGTGATCAATGTCTAGAGGTGCTAGTATTGTTATTGCAATGAATCGTGTGCTGGGTGAGTCCAGTTTGATAATATCCTCAAGAGGTGTTCGAAAAAGGTTTTATTATTCAGAAACCCGGCCGGTTGGAATTTATTCCAGAATAATAAATAAAGATTTTGAACTAGACAACTCTTAGAAAAAGATATTAATTAATTAAAGTCAAATAGCAGACTTAAATTAATTAATGGATATTTATATCTTAAACACGGGAAATAATAAATTAAAGAGGTAATGCCCGGATTACTCGTAATTTGGGATTGGACGGGCAGTCAATATTATTATACTATAGTGGATGATAATAATATTCTATTGGATTTGTATTAAATTGAGGCTCAATTTAATTAGTAAAAGTCCAACAGGTTTGGCCCAAGTCCAACCTCCATGGATCCCTAATCTGGCCCATCATAACTCTATATAAAAGGAGATTAGAAAGGAGATTTAATGAGAATTAATCATTAATTTTCGTGCTCCCCTCTGGGAGTGGACGAAAAATCAGTTTTTGAGAAAATTGATATTCTGTCTTCTTTCTAATCAAGCTCTTTTCGATTCTGATAAGCTTTGCCCACCCAAAGGTCAGATTCTGAGTTCGGGATACAGATTAGAAGATTCGTGGTTGAGTACGAAGAACATCACGTGGAGAAGGCGCAAGCAATCGTCGATTCTTTGGAGAATCAAATCGGTAATCCTAAACCGTAGAATATCATGAATTAGGATTTTAATTCCTTAAGCATGATTTTTGTGCGTTCTTGCATGCAATTCAATGTTTAACATGTGAATCAATTAATCCCATAATCGGTCAAATAGATCTGTAGATCTGATTTATTTGTGAATGCATGACTTCCGCTGTGCAAGGGGCTCCAAACCCCAGCAATTGGTATCAGAGCCAATTTTTGGCTCTGATTATGTGGATTAATTTCATGTTATATGACTTGTTTGAACGCATATGTTTTTCCGTTTGTATTATTGTTTTGTCGATTTTTCATCGACGATGAATGCAAAGAACGAAGAACAGAAAATCTGCGACGTCGGAATAGGGAGTGCTGCGCTGTATATTTTGGGAATTGAATTCCTTGATCTAATTGATTCATTGAATATATGCAATCATTACTATTTACATGCATATTTGCTCATGAATCAACTAATTCCAATTACCTGTACGTGGAGTGAATTGCGACAATCCCGTAAGAATTCATTATGTTTTAATTGCGTGAATTGGAGAATCTGCCTGAGAGCAGCACCGGAGGCTGCAGATATCGAGCAGATGCGAGAAAGCAGATTGGCGGCGGCGACAGTTTTTCGAGCGGGAGCCCTTCTTGGGCAGTTTCCGGGCTCGGAGGAATCTGTTGTCGGAGCCACTGAGAATGCGACATCGCAGCAGCGACGACGCAGCAGCAGCGGCACCAAGGGCGACTGCACAGGAAAGCTGTGACGCTGGGCAGGCGAGCAGCGAGCAGGAGCAAGCAGCGACGGTGAGCGACGTCGACGCAGCAGCGTCGGAGGCGTCAGGCTCGTCGAGCTCGCGAGACGAGTGGGAGCCCAGCGGCGGCTGTGGTTCAGTGGGAGTGCGACGACGCAAGATTAGGGTTTCCCTATGCGTGACGTCGTTTTGTCTCGTCTCGTGACTTCGCGTTCTAAATTTTGATTAGGGATTCCAAATCTTAGGATTCAATTTGGAAAATAATTCAAGATATGATTTAGATTAAGATTTTAATATATCTTTAATTGGATTATCTAAAATTTAATTTTTAATTAAACTATGGATTAATTGGATTTTATCCTAATTTTATGGATTTGGATAGATTTAATTCTATCTAGATAAATCCTAGATAAATTAGAATAATAATTAATTTTATTGTCTTATGGATTTATATAGATTTAATTCTATGTGAATAAATCCTAGATAGACTAAGATAAACATTAATTAAGTTTATCCATATCTTGTAGATATTGATAGATTTATATCTATCTAGAATATATCTTAGTAGATATGGATAATTAAAATCCATGTTTATCTTTATCTTGTGGATATTTATAGAATTAATTCTATTTAGAAAATATTCTAGTAGATTAAGATAATTAAATTTATCTATATCTTATAGATATTGATAGATTTATATCTATCTAGAATATATCTTAGTAGATTTAGATAATTGTTAATCCTGTATTGTAATTATCTTTTTGGATTTAAGATAGATTCAGTTTATCTAGTTAAATCCTAGTTGAATTAATTAATATTAATTCTAGTTTATCCTAATTTTATGGATATAGATAGATTTATTTCTATTTAGAAAATATCCTAGATAAATTTGGATAAAGATAATACAAGATAATCCTTATCTAATTGGATTTTGATAAAATTAATTTTATCTAGTATGAATCCTAATAGATATGATAATTCTAGTTTCTTATTCTAAATAATCTAAGATTGTTTAAATCTTAGAATGATTGGATTTTATCTTCGTCTTATGGATTTGGAGAAATATGTTTTTATCCTGAAATATCCTGGTAAGATTTAGATAATGATAATCCAAGGTCAGTTTTATCTTGAATTTTAGGATTTGATTTTATCCATGTAAAATCTAGATTAATCCTAAGAGGATTTAGATAGATTCAATTCTATCTAGATAAATCCTAAATTAATTTGGATAGTCATTATCCAGATAAATCTTATCAAATCCGAGATTCCTATTTTGGATAAGATAAGCAATTAATTATTTAATTAAATTTTCCTAGATTTATTAAATAATTTAAATAATTATCCAATGATTAATCACCATGAATTAAATAGATTTATCTATTTATTTGGTGTTAATCTGTTTTAAGTGGATTATCTGTCTTATCTACTTATGTGATGATAATGCAAAAACCATGTTTAAAATGACTAAGCGATAATTACAACAGTGCGTTGTATATGGTCTCCATAAATTGGTCCATATATGAAGCAGTTTCTAATATTATCGCGACCCACCTTATTGGGAGCAATAATCCTACGAAATAGCAAGTTCATAAGATTAGACTTCTTAATGGTAAATTGTTTAATCTGGAAGCATGTTTCTAATATTATCGCGACCCACCCTAGTGGGAGCCATAATCCTACGAAATTGCAAGTTCATATGTTTAAACATATTTATAAGATAGCTATGGAATTTTGTTAGTGGCGTGCGACCTTCCCTAGAAGGAGTATCAAAACAGAAACGAAATTCCTAGATGCTAATATTTATGGTTAAAGCTTAGGCAATATTTGGCGGCCATGCCACCTTAGTGGTCTCTGGACTATTCGTCGGTATTGTGACCAGGAAATTGTTGGAATCCAAATTTGTATGACCTCCCTAGAGGCGTACTTATTTTGGTTTTCACGGTTGCGAGATACATAAATTGTTTTGTGGTTGTTTGCGATTATGTATTAAGCATAGTATGCGATAAATAGTTTTATTTCTTCTTAGCCAAATTCTTAATAATGTCTGCGAACCTTAATGAAATCAAACTCGAAGGCCAAAATTATGTAGACTGGAAATGTAAATGGATAAGATTCTCATTGCTGAAAACTTAAAGTTTGTACTCGCCAATTCATGTCCTCCATTTCCTCGACAAAATTCCACAAAGAAAGTTTGAGAATGCATTTTATGCATGTACTTGACAAGTTCTTTGAGGAAGAAGATCAAACTACTTTCTTTTAAGTAGTGAGACAAGTCTTGGTTTTTATTGATGATAAAGAGATATCCAATAAGGACGTTGTCCAGATTCTATTGGACTATCCACAAGAGATAGAATGTTTTGAGGAATCTTCTGATTCAGTTACTCAAATATTTTCTACACTCAGTTCATCGCCAAATGTAATAGGAAGTGATTATATGAAGGTTGTTACTGAAAAGTTGAAAACCTTAAGCATTATATTCACTTAATTACTATTGGAGGAAGTTAACATGATAGTTGACGAATTCATTAAGGCTGCATCTTTCCTATGTCTCAGTTCAATCGAACAGAAGACTAGCAATGGAAAGAGGGAAGAGCTGAATTGTCATCAATGTCTGCTGAAAGCAAGAAAGACAAGATAAATTAGGTGAAAAAGCAAAGAGAAGATGCATTGTAAGTCGGATTGACCTCTTCTATAGAAGGACAATGACTTAGATAACAATGCAATTTCTAAAAGAGAGATCTAGATCCAGTTGGGCAGTTGTTGCAGTGGGAGCAATTTTTTATGCTCACTTTATTATTTTGTTTTGATGTATAAGACTTTGTTTTATTGGTACAGTTTAGTTTGGAAAGAATTCAGTTTCAGTTTCTAAACTTGTTAATGATTAAATGATGTTCGATGTCATTTGATAATGCGTGCATTATTGAGAAATGTGGATCGAATATCTATCATAGTACCATAGAAAAATAAATTATACATCATAGTATCTAAACAATATAATTGCAAAAAGATTGAGTTAAACGCCACAGTTCAAATTCTTAAACAATGAATGATAAAGTATTTATGGTACTTAATCATAAGGCCAAGAAAGTACTTAGTAATTGTTCAAACTAATTTTTCCTAACTCAAGTGACTATCAAGATTTTAACAACTTGATTGTTAAATAGCTTAAAGGTCAAGTAAGTCTGGTTGATGCACTATAAGTTAGAATCCTTTGGTGGTTCAAGGGATTCAGAATACTTATAGAGATGCAACATAGAAAGACTAGTAAGTCTCAATGGTTTACACCATAGGAGACGAGCAAATGAGTTAAGATCAGTAGTGGGAGTTAAATCCTAGTTGACTACTCCAAGCATTCTTCTAAAGAATGGGATAGTCATATAAGAAGATATCGAAGTCTCTCAAAGACAAGTTCGATAAGTGAACAGTTTTACTCAATAACACCTTATCATTGATGGGATATACGTTGGAAACAACGAGTTATACCTTAAAGAAACTACCATAACATCAGTACCTTCTACAACACATGAGTTGTGGACTAGAGGTAAGTTTAGTCCAGCACATCTCAAGGTGTGGAGTTATTCCAAGACATGTTTTGGAAAAGGTATCCAAGTAATTGGAGTTGTGTACTGAGGTATGTTTTAAGGTTGTCCCAAATGATAGAAAAGATACAGGTTCTATAATCTTCACGGCAAGATATGTGTTTGTTTACACGAATACTAGATTTTTTGATGAAGATTATGAGGAGAACTACAAGCCTAACAAACATGATAATTCTCAAGATAATGAGAATATCTATTTTCCATCTTAATCAAGAAGTCATACCATTAGAAACTTATGCACTAAGAAAATCAACGTTTGTACCTAAGATTGTAAGAGTAGTGTCGTAGTGGGAGCGTTCTTTGCGAACATAATAAGTTCATGGGTCTAAAAGAGTCTTAAGACTCAGTCTTAGATCAACTTGAACATAATCCCTGTAACTACAAGGACACAATGACTTATTCAGATAATCATTCTTGATAAGATGATAGATTCTGAATAACAATCTTAAATAGACAAGAATGTTTGCAAGACTTGCGATACTACCCATAGACTATTTCAGTCAGTGGGAGCTAGTGGACCTGCAAGTGTAAGCATGGATCTCAAAAGGCTAGAATAATGGCAAAGGGTTATACTCAGAGGGAATTATAATCTCGCCTGCCATTTTTTTCCTAAGTCGATCTGTATATTGTCTATTGTAGCCTACATAAATTAGGATGTGTGTACTATGATTGTCAAGACGGTTTTCTTTAAGTAGAAGTCTTGAGGAGATCATCTGCATGGAACATCTTAATGGTTATGTAATACAGGGCAAGAAAGTTGAAAGTGCACTATATTTGGTATTCTTGGTACTCTACGATGATGACATCTAAAAAAAGTTGATAAACAACTAAGAGGGTTATCTAGCGTAGGAAACTGGTCGTCTACCCAGTTTAAGGATGATGGATTTAAGATAATCTAGTTACATTCTAAGCATCTGTGTCATTAGATTGCTAGAAAAAGAATGTATGTTTTCTTAAAGAATCCTACGTCTACACAATACTTAGACACTTTAACATTGAAAATTCCAAGAAAAAGTTTTTCCTTTTCTAGATGGAATTATTTTGTCTCTAGTCAAGTGTTTTTCGACATTGAATGAGATCAAGAAGAATGAGACAAGTTCCATAATTGGAAGTCTTATATATGCTATGAAGTGTATTAAGTTAGATATTAGCTTTGCCGTTGGCATAGAAGCATGATATCATTTTAACCATGGCCAAGGACATTGGATTGGGTAAAGAATATACTATAGTACTTGAAGAAGACTAAACGGTATGCTCTAATTTACCAGACATCCATGTTATGTCCTTTAGGTTACATCGACTTGATTTTATAGTTGATTGATGATCGAGTCATCCTCTGACTATGTGTTCACTTTAGGAGTTGAATACTGAGACATGAAGAAGTGTTGATCAAATCATAGACTCCATCATGAAAATTACAAGTGTGGTTTCATCAGAAACAACTAAGGTAGTTGTTAATCTCAGTAACTTCCTAATAGCTTTGACCGTGATTCCGAGTATGTGTATGAGTATTATATTTTGTTATAATTACTCTAGTCATATGTCTAACTCAAGGGAAACACGATCTGATAAAGCTAAGCAATCACATAGAGATGAAGTATGAAATTAATTAAGGATTAAGTGCGCAACAAGATGTTATGGTTTCCAAGATATCATCAGAGAACAACCTGTCAGAACTTTTCACAAAATGCCTATATGGCAACATGTTTTACACATGAGGTGAAAAGTACGGTAGTTCGATGTATCATGGCCCGAGACCTGCTTAGAGTATAAGTGGGAGAGTTTTGGCAGTGGGTATACTCGAAAGCATGATTTTGAGTATAAGTGGGAGATTGTTAGGATTGGTATACTGAAAAGCATATTTCGAGCATGTTGCACGGATAGAATTGCTTGTATATAATTAACTCTACAATCCACTTTTAACCTAAGGCGAGAAGAAGTAATTTTATCGCATTGGTGTTTGCTTAAGCATTTATAAGATGTTTCTCAAACATTTAAATGTATAAGAAGCAAATAAGTCTAATTCTTCTGCATAGTAGACTGGTCGTGAACGACGTTCACAGAAGGTGACTCAGTCGGTCCTTTGTAGAAGAGAAATAGAATTTCACAACCTAGATAGGCTTTGGCAACCTATCGTGAAAGGTTGCAGTGTCAGTCTGCATGTTTCCTTACCTTAGGAAATAAACGACACTGGTGTGGTATAGCACTGAAGGATCTAACAGTTGAGATAAGTCTTTCTTGCTATTTACTGAAAGACGAGGTCTCGGTGATTGTTATTTCTTAATCATTGTTGACATAACATTGAGCATACGATATTGATTATGCACTACTTTGATTTATCAAATGGTGCGGATTTTTCGCAATCCAAGAATCCTGGTATCTTGGGTAGTGGTGATCAATGTCTAGAGGTGCTAGTATTGTTATTGCAATGAATCGTGTGCTGGGTGAGTCCAGTTTGATAATATCCTCAAGAGGTGTTCGAAAAAGGTTTTATTATTCAGAAACCCGGCCGGTTGGAATTTATTCCAGAATAATAAATAAAGATTTTGAACTAGACAACTCTTGGAAAAAGATATTAATTAATTAAAGTCAAATAGCAGACTTAAATTAATTAATGGATATTTATATCTTAAACACGGGAAATAATAAATTAAAGAGGTAATGCCCGGATTACTCGTAATTTGGGATTGGACGGGCAGTCAATATTATTATACTATAGTGGATGATAATAATATTCTATTGGATTTGTATTAAATTGGGGCTCAATTTAATTAGTAAAAGTCCAACAGGTTTGGCCCAAGTCCAACATCCATGGATCCCTAATCTGGCCCATCATAACTCTATATAAAAGGATATTAGAAAGGAGATTTAATGAGAATTAATCATTAATTTTCGTGCTCCCCTCTGGGAGTGGACGAAAAATCAGTTTTTGAGAAAATTGATATTCTGTCTTCTTTCTAATCAAGCTCTTTTCGATTCTGATAAGCTTTGCCCACCCAAAGGTCAGATTCTGAGTTCGGGATACAGATTAGAAGATTCGTGGTTGAGTACGAAGAACATCACGTGGAGAAGGCGCAAGCAATCGTCGATTCTTTGGAGAATCAAATCGGTAATCCTAAACCGTAGAATATCATGAATTAGGATTTTAATTCCTTAAGCATGATTTTTGTGCGTTCTTGCATGCAATTCAATGTTTAACATGTGAATCAATTAATCCCATAATCGGTCAAATAGATCTGTAGATCTGATTTATTTGTGAATGCATGACTTCCGCTGTGCAAGGGGCTCCAAACCCCAGCAATATGTTGGTTTGTATCTCTCTCTAATCTCTATATATATATATATATATATATGGGAACATGAGGGTCCAAATGACCCTTTAGTGTTAAGCTCAAATCTAATTTTAGCCTTAGGATTAACTTGATGGACGGATATATTTGTAGTATATATCATTCTCCGTGTTACATTATTATCCAGTACGATTTAAATTATAGGGGTATATTTGGAACATCTACAATATCAATTGGTTTTTTAAAACTACATGAGCACAAAATCATGGGAAAAATTATCAATACAATTACAAAGGATAAAACAACTCCCTACTCTTTCATTTTCTCTATCTCAAAACCCTAGTCTCCCCAAATCTCACCGGAAACCGAATTTACTCCCGTTTTTCACAATCAACAAGACGGATATCATACATTATTCCAACATACGACAAACTTTCAACATTAGACGATCGATTTCAGTGATTTCCGCGTCGGTCTACAATAGTCTATTGATTTTAGGTTATTTTTGAACCTCAATTGTTTGGTTTTTGCAAATGGGTTTATGTTCATTACTGATTTCTTGAGTATTTGGTGATTATCGATTCCAATAGTTTGTGTTTTTGTTCATCACTTATATTTTGGTTTTATGATCATTATCTATTCCAATTTCTGGATTTGTGTTCAAAGGGTAATTGTTGAGATTCTGTTCAATGGGTAATAAGTGTGTGCAATTGTTTGGTTCGCTAGTAATGAAACCATTTAGTGGCGAGTAATGTATTGAGTTAAGTTATCATAATGTAACCCTTTTCATTCTCAGTAACCCGAACTCTATTTTTCGTGAATCTACTTAACTGGGACGTTATCTCCTGCTGAATAATACAATCTTAGGTATATGATTTTGGGTGTATAATGTACTCCATTGTTGAAGCAATATTTTGATTTTTGGTGTATAATGTATGAAACCATGTTCCTTTTTTTGTCTATGGTCATTGTTGTTTGGGGATGGTCTCCAAATTAGATACATGTATGGTAAATTACCGGTCAAAGCTATTTGTGTTTTAGAAATGGGGTTCTATAAATCATTGAATTCTGTGTTGTTCTACGTTATTGCGTTGAATGTTGTTCTATTCGGCTCATTTTGCATCGAATGTTGTTGGTTTCGGTGCATTGGGTATGTGTTTAGGTTCTACTTCTTTATTGATTCGATTGTTTGGTTGTCAAATCTTCATAGATAACCATTCTGATTTACTTAGTAGTGAATAATTGTGTATTTCTGTGTAATTGCGAATCGATTTAATACATGATTTGTCTAAATGTGTTTCCTCGTTTAATACATGCTCATACAATGTTCCTCACATATGCTTTGTTACATTAATACACTTCTTTGGAGATTCATTATACGCTTCTTTAGAGTACACCCACTACCTGCAGTAGGGATTAATACATTATTTAAGTAAATGTTTAGATAAGTTTGATCGTCCAAAACTTAATTAAGCTTCCGATTGTTTATTTTAATTATATGAGTGAATAATGATCAGGCCCGTCCCTTGGCCCGTGCGGCCTGTGCGACCGCACAGGGCCCCCAATTTTCAGGGGCCTCTGAAATATTTCAGCCCATATACATGTATTCCTATTTTTTCAGCCCAACAAAGCTATTTCTCTTGTATAGCAACGCCCAGGCCTTTTTCTAGCACCGAGACTCCAATTCTGATCGGTTTCTTTTCCCGATCGTAGACTTGGGAGCCGCCTGTTCGTGTTCGGTGTTCCTCATCGACAAACGCCGCAACAGGGACCAGCTCACCAGAGCCATCGTTGATCGCTTCTGCAGCGCCTGCCATCGTCGGCCATTGCGATTGGGAGCAACGCAAACGCATCAATTTGTCTTTTTTTCTATAGTATATTTCTTTAAAATGCATTGTCTTTTTTCTTTAATTATCATATAGCTTTAAAATGCATTGTCTTTTTTTTCTATAGTGGTAGGCCTCATTTTAGATTTTTGTACAGGGCCTCTGATTTTTTCGGGACGGCCCTGATAATGATTCTATCTTTGTCATGATAATATGTTTCGACGTCATTACAAGGGTGATTAGTTTACTTATAAAAGGTAAGCTACTTATTTATCCTCTTTCACTACGGTTAGGAATCCAAAGGCCAAATCGATCACCAATTTACGCATACAATCGCAAACTTTGTATGGATGACTCTCAACACACTTGTGTCCTTAATAATCTGCTGGTTTCTCTCTCTCTCTAATCTCTCTATATATAAAGGGGAGCATTAGGGTCCAAATGCCTTTAGTGTTAAGCTCAAATCTAATTATAGCCTTAGGATTAACTTGATGGACGTATTAGATTTGTAGTATATATCATTCTCCGTGTTATATTATTATCCAGTCCGATTTACATTATAGGTTTGGAACATCTACAATATCAATTGGTTTTTTAAAACTACATGAGCTAAAAATCCATGGGAAAATTATCAATACAATTACTGAGGTTGAAACAACTCCCTATTCTTTCATTTTCTCTCTCTCTCAAAACCCTAGTCTCCCCAAATCTCACCGGGAAACCGAATTTACTCCCGTTTTTCACAAACAACAACACGGATATCGTACATTATTCCAACACACGACAAACTTTCAACGTTAGACTATTGATTCTTGTGATTTCCGCGTCGGTCTACAATAGACTATCTATTTCAGGTAATTTTCGAACATCAATTGTTTGGTTTTTGCAAATGGGTTAATGTTCATTACTGATTTCTTGAGTATTTGGTGATTATCGATTCCAATAGTTTGTGTTTTTGTTCATCACTTATATTTTGGTTTTATGATCATTATCTATTCCAATATCTGGATTTGTGTTCAAAGGGTAATTGTTGAGATTCTGTTCAATGGGTAATAAGTGTGTGCAATTGTTTGGTTCGCTAGTAATGAAACCATTTAGTGGCGAGTAATGTATTGAGTTAAGTTATCATAATGTACATTCATCACTCAAATGAATGTACATTATTACATCATGGTCTCTTATATTATCACCTTATGATCTATATTGTTCATGAATGTGCTACATTATGTGCGTACACAATAGTACATTATTGATGTGCATGTTTTATATTATGACTTGGTTCTATTTTTACCAGTTTGGTACATTATGTGCATTCACACTATAAAATTATTTCTATTATGCTAAGTGTGATTTTCATTACTTACTATGTGATTTACGCTACTTATTAATGTAAGCATTTATTAGCCAATAATGTAATTTGGAATTTGCTGATAATGTACTATTTTGACTAATGAATGAGTTCATTTTTGAATAGATACAAAGAGGGTCAGACTTGAATTGGTTGACAACTTCGATGATGACATTCCAATTGTATTAGCTCACCAGTTGCGGAAAGAAATTTGTGAAGAGATGGATGGTGATGATGTCTGGGAACCTAGTTGCAGCAAGAAAGAAATTTTAGTGCGTCAGTAATTATAATGTAAATGTACATAAAAGTAATGTACACTTTAACATTGTACTAATGTACATCTACAAAATAATAAGATAGCATCGGATTACATTACTTGTTGTAAAACGTATACATTATTGATGAACATAGACAGTTTGGTGCCTCAAATTATTGTAATGTAATTCCACATCATAATAATGTAAATGTTTAGCATGTAGTAATCTAGAATTCTAACATAATATCAAATACCTTGTTTGTGCGTATGAAACAGGGGTTAGTAATATGTTCAGGTACATTAAAATGCATAAGGGTCACTTATATGATCGTTGATTTTAATACTACATTATTTGATAGTGTAACTTTACATTATTATGCATTAAATATTCAGTATAAAAAAGAGCATTCAAATTCAATTACCAAGGCACGACCATTCATAAACAAACATTCAAACCACCCCAAGTGCTCTACATAGTCATAAATCTAGAAAAAATATCCTACAAATCCATTTCAAATTACATAGTACGAAACCATTGTTATAAGAATTTAAGCTTCGATTTGTCTAGGGTTCGGCTTCTTAGTCATGTTCACGTACTCGGTCACCGACCTCCTGAAGTAGAGTATGTTTTCCTTTTTATTGCGCTTCTTTGCTTGTGCCTCGATGCCTTCCTCCAATTATTGGGTGGGATAATCGTACAAATGTACAAATGGAAAATAATGTACCACATCAGCATAATAATGTACAAATACAACACATACAAATGCAATAGCTTAGCTCATCAGTGAAATAATGTACATATGCAACACATACAAATGCAAGAGTTAACCACATAATGTAGCTCATCACTGAAATAATGTGAAAATACAACGCATACAAAAATATTTACAAAAGTTAAGATGATCATAAGTGAATTAATGTAAAAACAAAACATGTACAAATACAAGATTTAAGATGCCCAATTTTACAGAAATATGCAATTGATCACTTCGAATGATAAGAGTTTAGAGTATGAAGAATCTATTTTGCACATACAGTTGCCGTAAGAACACCCAATCGAAAGCATCAAAATCCGACACGATAAAATCAGTGATAAACGTAATTCCAACTGTAAAAACAGAGACAATCAAGGTGGAAATCAGTGATAAACAAAATTCCAACTGGAAAAAATAGATGCAATCTTCATACACATGTAGATTTGATGAACAAACAATCGAATCGTTGAATTTATGACAAAATACAACCAAAACACATACCCAATGCACCGAAACTGGCAAAAAATCATCCAAATATTGACGAAAATCACTAAAAATCACATATTCACATAAACCCAATTGAAAATCAGACAAAATTAAGTTCCGCCAAAGGGAAATCGAGCCTCAATTCCTCTTACCTTGTTCGCGGGCATCTTGAAATCGATACAAATAGTGAAATCATTGCTTCAATCGACACTACAACTCAAAATAATGCACAATATGGCGTCAATTTCTACTAGCTTGTTCGGCGGCGTCTTCAAAGCTGTATAAAATAGTGAAGATTAGAGTTTGCTCGTTAGAAATTGGGGAGGCTAGGGTTTTGAGAAGAGAGAATCCGGGGAGACAAAATTGTGAAATAATGGTGAGAGAGTGGGATGTGAGAGATTGAGAGGAAAGGTGTATTTTTAATTTCGCTGAAATCTCAGATGTGTAGTTTTAAAAATGATACATTAAATTTCATTTTACAAATTTTTCCCCGATAATGTAGCAATATGGACAAATAATGTATTTCGGGATATTAAAATAAAACACAAATGGTAGCCACATCACCCGTTAGATTAAGTAATTGAATGGATGAGATTCACTTCGATTTTTAACGTAATTTCAGTTATGAATATGAATACATCCATTGGATATGAATACATCCATACACTAAATATTAGGAAAACACAAAACACTTGTCATCCATTGGATCTTATGATCTAACGGTTAGATTAATGCCACATGTCATCCAATAATATATATTTTTCACCTAATAATGTAGCTCGGATAATAATGTAGCATTTTAGTATAATAATGTAGATTTTTAGTCTACTAATATAGATTTCCAGTCTAATAATGTACCTCAGATTATAATGTAGATTTCTAGTATAATAATGTATCTTATCACAATCATCCAATTTAAGGATCCAAGGGCAGTGATTTGTGCTGTATTTTACACAAAAAAACCGTAAGGACTCTAACATACCCCTCCCTATATATATGGGTGTATTAGGGTCCTCACAGCTCATTAGTGTTAAGCTTCAAACAGATCACAGCTCTTGGATCCTTTAATTGAATGGTTGTGATCAAATTAGCCCAGCTACTGTGATGCCAAGAAGCGTGTTGCGAAGAGGAATGTCAAGGCCAGGCGCACAGCTACATATGAAGGGGGAAATGGATGCGATGTTGGCGAAAGTTAAACAAGAAGATTAATTCAAGCATACACTATCCATTTTCATTGTATATTAAACCAATCGAATAAGATTTTACATATGTATTTTGAAATCTTATTCGGTTCACACTGATTATCTATTTGGTTCTACTAAACTTCCATTGGTTTCAATTATTTGTGTATCATGGTGAACCAAATTACTAGTATTGTGCAACTAGTTCTCAATTTAGGATTTCTTGCTGCTCTCCAAGATATGAGTTTGGAATTTTTCAATGGTTCAGATCTGATTCATTTTAAATGTATAAGGGGAATTGATTACAATATAAGATGAATTGAATTCTTAATAAGATGAAAAAATAATGTCGTAAGATGAAATTATTTATTTTGAATTGTTGAAATTTGTTTCATTATAACTAAAATGTGTCCACTTCTCGAGTGAAATTATATCATTAAAAGATGAAGAAATTTGATTACAAGATGAAGTTATATAACACAACAACCACTCCCCATAATCATCACGTTTTCTTTTTAAATGTATTATATAATGCTCTGATTTCTTTTTAAACTGAATAACTTTAATTTCGGATTCATTCCCTTCATCCTCTTGGTTGTCTAGTGTTGGAATAGAACCCAATGAGCAATTGAAGACGCATAAATTGCGTGAAATTACCAACGTGACTTGACAATGGAGATGTGATTGTAAATGTAAATTGATGATGGAGCTGTAATTGCAGGAGTGAATCAATAGAGATGAAATCTCAAGCTTGAGTGATGGGTGTGGCAGACAATCTATGAATCTCGTTGATCTACCTTGTTGGTGTGGTGGTGATTGAATCCTCCATTAATATTGGTTGAGTGTATAAGAAAATAAAATAGTGATACTATCTATCTACAATAATTAACATGGGATAATGGACACATTATGACAATATATTCCATATATAATTGTGCATGATTTTAGGAAAGAATTAACTACTGAAAATATCGGTCTTCCAATACAACCCCTAAGTTGATTTTTAAGATTAAAAAATTAAAGATTTGACTGATTTATTGGATCCCAGTGTATTATAAATTTGGATGGCTGAGATTTGGTCTCTGGTTCGGTCTTTAAAATTAGTTCGACATTGAATACAATCCTATATATATATATAAATAAATTCTGTCAAAAATCAAAGCAAATCTCAGCCCTTGGATCCTTGGATTGGATGGTTGTGATAAACTACATTATTAGCCTAAGATGGTATATTATTAGCCTAGATACATTATTAGACTAAAATGATACATTATTTTACTAAAATAGTATATTATTAGACTAATAATCTACATTATTAGATTACACGTGACATTAATCTAACCGTTAGATCACAAGATCCAATGGACTACAAGTGTTTTGATTTTGAACACTATTTAGCTTATGAATCCGAATACATCCCTATATATATATTAATAAGATCATCTCTAATTATGGTCTTAATTTCCAGTAATCTTTTAATTAATCTTGATATGATTTTGCCGTTTCAAATTTCCCTTCTCTCCTCCCAATATTCCATAATTTCAATTAAAATTTCCATGATTTTATTCGTTCCCTATAACTATTAATAGATATAATTACTTAGTTGTTTCCCTATAATATTGTAGGTAAAGACGCCACATGATAATTAGCGATGAGAGTCTCTATTCTTCTTCCAAGAATTCAACGACTATTTTATTCACTTCTCATATTCTCCTATAAATATAGGTTAATAACTCTCTACATGTTCATCTCCTTCTTCCTACTCTATCTTGTTCTTATGTTCTATCCTGATATCTCCATTGCATGATTGATTTAATTGTTGTGAACCTGTGGTGTAACGTGGTGTCCAAACAATTCGATATTGATTGTTCTCATATCACTATTTGATTGTTGTAGAGGAGGAAACGAGTCTATTATCGTTGAGTTGTTGACCATGATCTTCACCATCTTTAGTTGGTAAGATTTAGTTTTGTTTTGAATTATTCACCCGCAAGTGAAGATGATGAGAGTGAAGAAGATGGTAATGCTAAAGGGTCTGGTAATGGTAATGCTAAGGGGTCTGGTGATGTTGATGCTGGGGGATCTGGTGATGGTGGTGATGGGGGATCTAGTGATGGTGATGATGATGGATTTGATGAAGGTGAGGGTGAGGGAGTTGGTGGAGATGATTGGTTAGTACAGAGTTCAGCCAGTGATTACGAGTTGGATATGGAGAGTGAGAAGGAGTCTGAAGAAGAGAGAGTTGTGGTTGTGAAAGGTAAAGGGAAGGGAAAGGGTGAGGGGGTTGGAAAGGGGAGTAGAACTGGAAAGGGGAAGGGAAAGGGTGAGGGGGTTGGAAAGGGGAAGGGAAAGACTGAGGGTGTTGGAAATGGAAAGGGAAAAGGGAATGCTGATGCTAAGGGAAAATGGAAAGCTGTCGTGGAGAGAAAAAGAAAGGGAAAGGCTAAGGGAAAAGGGAAAGTTGATGTTGATGCTGATGACGACAACGCGGGGCAGCCTACATTTGTAGACAGTGACTACGATCTAAGTGATAAGGAAGAGGACAACATCATGACGACTCAAGTTGAGAGATGGAAGAATGTGGTGAATTCCATGAGAGTCCATGGTGATTTAGATGATGGTGGGGAAAGTAACAATATTCGCAATGACTCACCTAGCTCGGGTGCGAGTGAGGATGACTTGGCGGGAGAAGGTGACTGTGATGCCGTCCAAACTCTGAGCCGGAGATACAAGCCTGCCATGGATATAAATGATCCAAGGTTGGAAGTAGGGCTGCGGTTCAATTCTAAGGAAGATTTTACAGAACTTATTCGTCATCAAGTTGTCAAGTTGGGTAAGAATTTGAGGCTCAAGAAGAATGAAAAAATTCGTTGTGTTACTTACTGCAAAGGGTTGTTGCGAAGTAATAAAGTTAAAGCAGGTTGTCCCTGGTCGGTTACCTTATCCTATAGGAGTGGGCTTGGTTGTTGGCAGATTTCACGACTGCTTGATACACACAAGTAGGCATGTCAAAATGGATATTGAGTATTGGATACTCGATATCTAAACCCAATAAAGTCGGGTAATCATCCACCCGAAACCCAATTTTTCGGGTATCGGATCGGGATCGGGTAGAGAGAATTTTGGAAGATTGGGTATCGGGTTACCCGATACCTAATCAGGTATACCCGAATTATCCGATTTGTTTTTTTAAAATTAATAAATTATGTTTTTATTATAATTAAATATAATTTAATTTCTTAATTACACGTGGATGGATGAAAGATGTAATTTAATTTAATTTAATTTCTTATTGTGGATGGATGAAAGATGAAAAATGTAATTTAATTTCTTAATTACATGTCGATGGATGAAAGATGTTAATTTCGTATGTTTTGGAGTCGATTTTCAAAAATTGAATGTTTTGGACCAAAATCGTAAATCGGCCATATGTTTTGGACCAAAGTAGTACTTTACTCTTGTTTGATATCATATTTAAGCTTAACTCAAAGCCCAATATAAGACAAGGGCTCTCCCCAATCTTGCCATAATTTATGTAACTCATCATTTTGTCAAGTTAAGCCACTATTATTTAATACTCCATCCGTCTCATAGTAGATGTCACCCTTGGGGATTGACACGAGATTTTAGGAGGTTTTGTTTTGTGTGTTAAGTGGAAAGAGAAAATAATATATATTTATATTAATGTGAGAGAGAACTTTTTTCAAAAAAAGAAATGTGACTAAAAAGAAAGTGTGACATCTATTATGGGACGGAGGGAGTACTATTCAAATTTATATAATTTCTTTTCTACCAAACAACAACGAAAAAAATCTTATCTCTACATATCTTGACATGAAGCCCGTATTTCTTATCTTATTTTACATATGTTCTCATATCTCACCTTTCTTATCAAACAGATCTTAAGTATTCAAGCTAACGAGTGAGAGAGGGAAGGGGTGAATACTCGAAATCTAAAATGAAATCCATTTCACCAACCCATGTTATTGACAATATGCATACACTACACTGAATCCAAGCCCCTTGGCCTAGGGGCAAAGGGTGCTGGATACCGCGTCCATCCTGGAGGTCACGAGTTCGACCCCTGGGAGGCGCAATCTGGGATTAATTTCCTATGTGGGCCTAACAAGGTTACGGGCATGTACCCATCCGGGGGTGGCTAGTTTCCTTGTTGGCTTGGCAGTTTACGGGCCTGTACCCATCCGGGGGTGGCTAGTTTCCTTGCTGGCTTGGCAGTTTACGGGCCTGTACCCATCTGGGGGGGGCTAGTTTACTTGCCATTTCCCGAACTCAACATGGGGTAGATGGGGAACCATTGACGATCCCTCTTAAAAAAAATATGCATACACTGAATGATGCACATAAATTGATAAATCCATACAAAACTATAGCGTTGGATATTATAAAAAAAAAAGAAAAAAAGTAAAAAACGAAAAAACATAATCATCTGACTAAGATCAAAGTTGCGCGGCAATCTCCTCCAGCTGCTTCTTCACGCTCATCAATCAACTTCGACCATACTTGGCATCTCTCTCGGAATGCATGCTCGACATCCCCGAGCTTGAAGAAGCAAAGATTGGAGCTGATTTTTGTCATGTCAGCAAAAAGACAAATGTTGATAATGTCGGAGGAATCACGCCACATCTTCAACAATGAATTCAACGTGGAAAGATGTCCTCATGGGAAAGCTAGAAAGTCTGGAAAGAGAGCATGTTTCATATTCTAAGTTATTAATTCTTCATTCACTTGCATGCATTTGGAGAGTCAGTATGATATTCCGGACTCTTCTATGTATTGCTATATATATGTGTGGAAATATTTCAATAATACATACTTTCACACAAAAAACATCTTGAGCTTAATATTGCTTCTCCTGTTTTTAATTCAATGGATTCCCTTAGCCATTTCTTCATGGAATGGAGGTGTGTGGAAGGCGGCGACCGGAATGTGATTGACGTATGTTGTAGGGAGGCCGGCCATAATAGCGGCGGTGACTCGCGTTTACAAGAATTAAGAGTGATTTTTTTGAAAATTTATGGACAATGTAACCTGAAAGGGGAAGTTTTTATCTTAAGCACGGGATAAAGATTGACACTTGTATGTCTTGCATTAGAAATATTCTTTCTACACATGAAGAAATGAAATACTCTTTATACGTCAACAAACAAAATTGCGAATCAATTTTACAGCAGTTTGTCAGAACTCATACAACACAAAACCAAACCTCGATATCCCCTCAAACATACAAAACTCAACAAAAACTAATCACAAAATTGAATCCTTGGAACCAGACCTCATTGCTTACTTAGAGCCTTGAGATGTGAACAAGTTTGGGTACGAGAAATCCAGATTGTCATCATCCATTGGTGACAATGGCGTATTTCGGTTAAGACTGCTATAGCTGAAAGCATTGTCGCTCTCAGAGTAGGAATCGAATACGCCCTTTACATCATCAGAAGAGTGTCCTGAGGCACTGTTTCGGCCAGGAGAGGCGAAGGGAGTGTTAGAATGCGCAAACGGGTTTATTGCATCTAATTCAACCTCCTCTTTGAGGACTGTCTTGGTTTTGTCGAGGTGGAATGGATTCTCAGATTCAGAATATGAGAAATCTTCATTCTCTTTCTTCATGAGCTCAGTTATACGAAGTTCAGCAAGGCTACATGCTGATCGAGCAGCTGCTGCTGCACCCTCTGCTGTCTCTGCGGCTGCCTCAGCAGCAGCCAAAACATCTTGGAAATCAGCTTTATCATCGATTGTCTTTGTGGCTGAGGGCGATGAACCATTTTCTTCCACAGGAAATGGTTCAGGCAGCTGTGAAGGAGGAGGATGTATGAATGGCACAAACTGTTTGTCTTGTGCTTGGCGCGTTGAAACCTTCACATCTTCTTCTGTCTTAGGAGTCAGTCCTAAACCAGCTCCCAGCTCCAACTGTGAACGATTCACTTTATCCAAAGTGATATTTGCTTCTTCGTTCATGTCTTTATCTGACTGTGATGGCTGCTGCATAGGAACTTCTGGGAAGTCTATCATTTCAAAATCTTCATCAAAATCCTCATCATTATGCGCGTCGGTAAATGGGGCTCGGGGTCTGGGATCACTGACAAACTGGATTGGCCCATCCTGGATAGAAAGGACACAAATGTAATGCAAGAAGCTAAAAATCTCAATGAAGGTGCAGAAGTGATTCATACCAGCAAGTCGTCACGAGTCTTCAGTAAGTCATTTTCCGAAGCACTGGGATCCCAATCAAGCTCATGTTCTTTGGCAATTTCCTTTAACATTTTCAGTTTAACATCAGGAGATGGAGCTCGGACGGATAAAAGGTCAACCAACTGCAATGTCAAGCGGTTAAAGGATTCATAAAAGGAGCTAACACAAGCTGTTAAAAGATGACGGTTTATGTATAACCTGCCGATTGACACCACATTCGGGTAAAAGCTCAGCTGCAGAAGACACAAATTCTTTACCGTATTTACCAGAAAACAACGTTTGCACCTGATGCAACTCTGGCAGATCAGCACACCTCGGTGCAGCAAAGCATACACTAGAAATGGCTTCTTTCAAGTCCAGAGGGCATTCCCTGATAATCATACAACATAAATAGCTTAACCTCATAACACATATACACTTCCACATATAGATTCATCACATTTCAGGAGAAACTGGTATTAGTACTATTACTTGACATGAGAAATGAAACTGAGATACAAGCACATAATTTTTAACACATTGAGCACTAGGCACTAGTGTCCTGTTAGGTTGACAACTTAAATTGATAACCGACAACTATGTCAACAACCTACGTTATGGATGTCAACACGAGGACATTTGTATGTTAACAACCTACGTTATGGATGTAAACCGAAGACATTTGTATGTCAACTACATATGTATTCTATTGACATCTATATTTACATTTTAACATTTCAACAGAAGATATATGTATGTTAACTACATTTGACATATAATTGTCTTCATGTTGACATCCATAACGTAGGTTATGTTAACATAGTTGTTAACATAGTTGTCAGTTATTAAGATAGTTATAACTCATCATATCCCTTGAGCACTATCACATGATCAAAAAACTTAAGAATCAATCGAACTACATACTTTTGTGCATCGATAATTGGAAGACGAGCAGTAATAAGTTCGCAGAACAATTCAACCAATTCGTGAGCAGCCATCATCTTCTCTTCGCGTAGAATATTCTCCACCTAAATAAACATGGCAATGAGGTTGATTACAAATAACACGAAAAACAATCAACAGAGGAGGTTTATATATATCGCTAACCCGAATCCTAGCAGAGGCTTCCTGATCAGTCTCAAGGAGCTTGGCAATTTCTCCGCGCATCTGTTTTACCTGAATCTCTCTTCGATTCCTCAACAACTTTATTCGAGGGATTGTAAGCTTCAACAGAGTTCTACTGCAAATTGGCAGTCATTCAATCAAAATTTACTAGATCGCTTCTACTTAATTACGATTCCCTCAAAACTCAATCGCATAACAAAATCTAGAATGCCTGCGCCAGAAATTATGAGAGTTCCCGCAAATCCGATGTGAATTCTCAACAATTCACACACAAATTCAATTAAAAAGCCCTACAGGCATTTTTTACTGCACCGAAAAAAAAAACAGAGCAGGGGAAAAGAATAGAGATATTACCATTTGGAGGAATTGAAAGATTTGGTAAAGAAAAAATCAAGCATCGTGTTGCTCGAAATGATGATCGGTATATGGATATCGAGAAGAGAAAATCGATGTATCAAATATATACTCCATATATGATTAAAAATGGGAAGCACTCTAGAACAAGCGGATGATGATACGTGTACGAGCTGCGAGTTTCTTAGTTTCCAAGTATCGCGTTTTCATCAAATTTCGTAATGGCATTTTTATTTAATTAGTTCAGGTTCTATATTAATAGAGTAATTTTTCGTTAATGGAGTTATTTCTACTTATGAAAAAAAAGTAATTATGCCTTTTACTTTATTTTCTCTTCATCTGTCTTATTTTATTCTCTCTTATTTTTTTCACCATTCATTTAATATTGGTTTCTAGATTACAAGAGATAAAAGTCGAGCGTAATACAACCCAAAAAGGAATGCAGAAGAACAAACTGAAACAAAATTACAAGATAGAATTCGAAATAGTAAACTATGAACAGTTGTTAGCCGAGTCGAGGAGTCCCCTTTCCGCAAGACGAGACACGCCCCGATAGTGCTCTCGGATTGATGTTTCATCCTCAAAGATAAAACGGCTACGTCTCTGGTGAAGCAGCACAACTATCAGAGCTCCGGCGAACTGGATGGAGGAGAGGGCAGAGTTTCGACAGAAAGACAATGCAGGAGAGGGAGAAAGCTTATGATGCAGAATGCTTGTGAGTTTGGTGTATGAAATGCATGGAATGGCTAGCCTATTTAGAGGCTCAGTCCACTGCAGGGGTCAAACAGCCATGATGGCTGTCATCATTGCAAGACCGTAACCGCCGACCGTTACAAGGCGTTACGAGATCTGGAAAGGCTGCTCCTGGAGGGACGTATCAGGATACACTGCGCGTCTAGGTTCGTTCACGACGTGGACTTCATCACGTGTCAGCCACGTTGGCTTTACCGCGTCATACTGATGAGGTGTCATCCCACTTGGCTTGCTGACGTGGAAACAGTGGTGGTCTAAAAAGAACTAGACCAGCCTCGGGTCAAACCCAAGCACCGAGCCCCATGACCAGGCCCAAAGAACAGTCCAAAGAGCACCCAAAGACCAATTGCCAAGATCCAAGGACAAGGGCACGGGCACGAGCATGGGCTCAGGCTCGAAGCTCGCGGCGCGGCAGGTGGCGGCGACGGCGCGTGTGTGCGCGCGTATGGGTTCTATAGCCCATCTTAGTCCACTATAATTATTACATAGAATAATTCTTCTTATTAAATACTTGATTAATAAGGTTGTAACTTTCAGTGTGGGATAATTAACTCTCTTAATTAATCACTTGGCTTCTCGCATAGCTCATTTAATTAGTTTGCAATTTTGCACAACTTTAATCCATTATTTCTCACTCACCGGGAATCGAATTTGAGAAAATGAATATACCACGGCCATCTACTTCGAACGTAAATCGACGCTATATCATTTAATTTCACAAAATTAAATGTTTCGTTGAAATTATAATTGGTCAAAATCCTTTGACAGGGCATAGATTCCAACAATCCCCCACATGAGTAGAAATAGCCAAATGCATATGCATGCAGACACAAGCTCAACCCTCAAGAGGTATATAAGCATAAGGATAGGTAGTTTTTAGCTTTGAACCATCCATAGTCAACGCCATCGGATACACAGGCGGCCTAGTAGCACGATGCTTTGAACTATTCTTCCACGGCGTGCACCGAGACAATGGTGTTAACACTTAAACACCTCAACCTCATCCGATCTTACATTTTGTGTCCTTTGCGGCCTTGGACACCACTTTGGATTCATAAGTGTGTCATACGAAGCGGCCACACTTCACACTTACATAAGTGATTCCTAGTCGAGTATCTTGCCCTACTCGGTCTCCTTGAGAACTCAATCTCCTCAAGATCCTTAGGAATCATTAAAAGTCATAGAATTAGCCTTACCACTAGGCAAGTTTTTCAACACTCTATTGCTCTCTAGGGAATAGATATAGATGAGTGTTTCACACGAACTCTAAAAGCTTAGTTTTCCCATTGAACCAAGTTCTTGGGATCTCCAGTCGTCATGGTTGGGTTACCACTATGACAATTCTTTAGTTTGTGGATTTCAAACTCATTCCATCTTGCAACTTTTTCATTTGATCACAGTTTAACCCTTTGGTTAGTGGATCCGCTAGATTATCTAATGACTTTACATAGTCAATTGTAATCACTCTTGTTGTGATCAAATGTCTCACGGTATTATATTGTCGACGAATATGTCGAGATTTACCGTTATAGAAGCCATTGTTTGCCCTTCCGATAGCAGCTTAGCTATCACAGTGAATCAACACTGGTGGCACTGGCTTAGACCAACCTGGAATATCTTCAAGGAAGTTCTTAAGCCACTCGACTTCTTCCCCAACTTTATCTAAAGCTATGAATTTTGATTCCATGGTTGAATGGGTTATACATGTCTGTTTCATGGATTTCCACGAGACAGCACCACCCCCAATAGTAAAGACGTATCCACTTGTTGAAAGTGAGTCTTTATTGTCGGATATCCAATTGACATCACAGTATCCTTCAAGTACCGGGGGGTATCTCGAAAAGTGTAGCCTATGATTTTGAGTATGCTTTAAATATCTCAAAACCCTTACTAGAGCTTTCCAATGCTTTTTGCTTGGATTACTCGTGTAACGACTCAACTTGTTCACGGCACAAGCAATGTCCGGTGAGTGCAATTAGTCACATACATAATGCACCCAATGACCCGTGCATATTCTTCTTGTGCAACAGGTTCGCCTTTATTTTTGCTCAAGTAAACGTCGAGTTCAATTGGAGTCTTAACCGGCGCGCCATCATAGGCATTGAATTTCTTCAATATTTTCTCAACATAGTGAGATTAGGTTAAGATGATCCCATCAGATGTTCTTAGAATTTTCATTCCAAGAATTACATCGGCTAGACCCATGTCTTTCATGTCAAAGTTTCTTTTTAACATGGCTTTCATCTCGTTAATCACTTGAGTGTTAGTACCCATGATTAACATGTCATCAACGTAAAAACACACTATAACATATCCGTTATCAGTGTTCTTAATATAGACACATTTGTCACATTCGTTGATTTTAAACCCATTTGATAACATCACATTATCAAATTTCAAGTGTCATTGCAACGTCGTTTGTTTTCAATCCATATAGGGACTTTACAGTTTGCATACATCTTTCTCTTGTCCAGGTACTACAAACCCTTTCGGGTTGTTCCATATAGATTTCATCTTCTAATTCTTCATTTAGAAACACAATCTTAACATTCATTTGAAGAATCTCAAGATTGTGCAGTGCAGCAATCGCGAGAAGCACTCGGATAGATGTAATCCTCGTTACAGGTGAATAGGTATCGAAGAAGTCATGTCCTTCCTTTTGTTTAAAACCCTTTACCACCAGTCAGGCTTTATATTTACCCACTGTTCCATCGGCCTTAAATTTCCTTTTAAGTACCCATTTGCACCCTAAAGGCTTAGCACCTTCGGCTAGATCAACCAACACCCAAGTGTGGTTTAGCAAAATTGAGTCTATTTCGCTTTGAACAGCTTCTCTTCAATGTAACCCGTCTAGCAAAATTGAGTCCATTTCGCTTTGAACAACTTCTCTTCAATGTAACCCGTCTGGGCCAACAAAGGCTACTTTTATTGATGTTGGTTCTTCATCCAACATAAAAGCAATATAGTCGGGACCAAATGTTTTTGGTGTTCTGACCCTACTACCACGTCTTTGTACTGCAACACTTGGACCAGGCCTTGCTCGCTTTCGCGATTGAGGTTCTTCATCCACTGATTTAGAACTAGTGGTTTCATCTTCAGTTCTTGTCTCAGAATTGGTAGTGACCTCTTTTTTGTCTTTGCAAGGAAATGTATTTTCTAGAAACACGGCATTCCTTGACTCGATTGTTGTTCCTACTATTATAGTCGATATTTCAGACTTGTGAACAACAAATCCATATGCACTACTGTTAAGTGCATATCCAATGAAGATACAATCGACTGTTTTAGGGCCAATTGTAACTTCTTTGGGCGGGGAACCATTACCTTCGCCAAACACCCCCACACTTTGAGATATTTGTAGGATGGTTTCTTTCCTTTCCATAACTCATAAGGAGTGATGTCTTTTCCTTTTAGTGGAATTTTGTTTAGGATATAGTTGGCTGTCAAGATAGCCTCCCCCCACATGTTATAGGGTAATCCCAAACAAAGTAGCAGCGCATTCATTATCTCTTTTAGAGTTCAATTTTTACGTTCTGCATCACTATTAGATTTTGGTGAATATGGAGCAGTTGTTTGATGAATTATACCACTAGCATTACATAACTCCTCAAACGGGGCTATATATTCGCCTCCTCTATCAGTTCGAATCGCTTTGATTTTACAACCAATTTGATTCTCAACTTCGTACTTATAATTTTTGAACGCTTCAATTGCTTCATCTTTACTTCTCAAAAGATAAACATAGCTATATCTTGTGCAATCATCTATAAAAGTGATAAAATACTTTTTACCACCTCTAGTTTGCTCCATCTTTAAATCACATACATCTGTGTGAATTAATTCAAGAGGTTTTGTTTTTTCCGTTCAACTGAGTGAAACGGTAGCTTAGCCATTTTTACTTCAAGACAAATTTCACATTTGTCTTGGATATTCACTTCATTTGCCTTTAATAAATCTCAGTTTACTATTCTTTTAATGGTGTTTTGATTTACATGTCCCAATATACAATGCCATAAATTTGAACACTCGGTCTAGTAAGAGAAAGTAGATGCTTTATTATTATTAGCCAATGGCTTTGGGACAAGGCGTGTAGCCACACTAAGCTTGAAAAGTCCATCGGTTACATAACCTTTTTCCGAGAGACTTCCCAAACTTGTACAAAGCAAACCTATCATATTCAAATACAAGTTTAAACCCCATATTCACTAGTATTGATTCTGACACTAGGTTCTTGCGGATGTCCGGGACGTGCAACACATCCTTCAAAGTGATTGTGACGCCGGACGTCATGATGAGGATCACATTTCCAATGCCGAGGAGACCGGATGATGCTTGATTCCCCATGTTGATCTTCCTCCCTTCGACAGCAGTGTAGGAGGAAAACTTGTTTTTGTCGGAGCAGACATGAGCAGTAGCGCCGGTGTCAATGTACCAGCCACCCTTGTTATCAACAAGGTTCACTTCTTCGGTGACCACGACAACGAGGTCACTTTCATCACAGTCTTTGAACTCCTTCTCAACGACGTGGGCATCCGGCTTCTTCTTCTTGCTGCGACAGTACTTGGCAAAGTGGTCAGGTTTGCCACATTTGTAGCAATTGCCTTCAAACTTCTTTGCAGGCTGCTTATCCTTCCCTTTGTCCTTTTCATTTAGACGACTTGGGCTAGGGTGTTTGTTGGAGGGACTGCCCCACTCCAACAAGTTGGATTTTGCATCAAGGGGGTTGTAGTCCTTAGCCTTTTGGTCGCTTTTGCGCACATCCGTTTCAATGCTCAATTTCACGATCAAGTCTTTGAGAGTCATCCTCTTTCGCTTGTGCTTGAGGTAGCTCTTGAAGTCCTTCCAAGTAGGAGGGAGCTTCTCAATGATCATGCACCTTATAAAGTTGTCGGACAAGGTCATCCCTTCAGCCATGAGTGCGTGGATGAGCATTTTGAACTCTTGAACTTGTTCCATGACGGGTCGGGAGTCGACTGATGAGGCTCTTTTCATGCATGTGTTCTGTTGTTAAACTACATCAAATTCTGTAACTAACAGCCAATTTTGAGCCACGTGTGTGTGAATAACCGCCATATTCAGAAAAAGGAGCAAATCAGTTGGGCGGACGAACGGATCAAGAAAAGAATGCAAAAACTGCGGCGTTGAGTTGATCAAGTCAGGAATCAGATGGAGCTAGCAGGAGTTCCGCATAGGAAACAGAGTTGTAGACCCCACTACAAAATGTGAAGGGCAGGAATGACATTTCAGAGAGGATGGTACCCTAGGGATCAGAGCCATACGCCTCTATATATAAAGGAAGCCCAACACAAGAAGAAAGGAGTCCCAGCCGTAGGTAGAAGGGGAGTCTCAAACACGCTTAGTTAGAATATCTTTAGGAATTCAGCTATCTTCTAAGGCTGAAATCGGAGCTCATTTCACTTCATTTCCTTGATTCCGTTGCACACAAACACTTGGTTTTGTCCTAGTTTAGTTTAGTTTGGTTGGCATTTTGGTGGTAGTTTCATGCACTTTAGCTTTCGGTTATATTATTCCACTCCGAGAAGGGGTGATGAAACAATTTACTTCTTTCGTAGTTCGTTTTCCAGTTTACCTTTAATGTTATTGACTTTTGATGTTTTCAATTTAGTAAATTTGAAGCTATGTTTTCGTTTCCAGCTGATGTGTTATGTTTAATGCATGATGTTTCTGATTTGCTTTCGGTTTCCTTTTTATGTTGCATGTCTTACCTCAAAAACGTCTTGTTCTCTTTTGATTTGGTCAGATCTGATGTTTTATGTTTGAGAGTTCTTAGGATGTTTAGATCTAGTAATTTATGTTTCATCTCTGCATGATTATAGGTTAGTTTCGTTTTTACGTAGTCGTAGCTTAGATCTTAGGAGTAGATTTAATTTTCCAAGTTGCTAATATGTTTCGACTTTTGTAGCTTTTCAGATTTGTTATTTACTCTATTTTTCATTTGAGAAGAAGATGAAGTTGTTAAAAAGTTTTTACTTTATTGTACACTTTGCAGGGGACTGACAGTCCCCAGTTTATGCAGTTTGTCCATTTATGGAAAGTTCTGCTAAGTTGATCAAGTAGATTAGTTAAGCTTTCATGAGTTGATCCGTTTAGTTAGTTTAGTTTTCTAAAGTCAAGTAGTTTAACTTAACCCACCCCTTAGAAAGCGTGGCAGCAGTCATCCTCAAGTCGTGTCAAGCAAACAAATGTCAAATGCCTCATCTCTGTGGGATCGATCTTTACTTCCCTATACTAGTTAATAGTATTGTGGGTTAAGGTTTTGAGAGCACACTTTCTTAGATCTTCGGTTCATCTCACTCAAGTTGAATCTAAGTCGAGTTGATCAGCCTGAGTTTCCAGTAGATCCACTTACCGACATTTTTGCAGGTAGCAGGCATATATAGGCTGGCTGAATCAGTTTGACAATCCAACCTGAGTAAGACACAACGATACAACAAAAAGAAGATGAAGGTGTCACGACCCTATTTTGCTAAGGATAGCGAAAACGGGTAATCCACGACTAGTAATAGGGATTAACGAAGCGGGGAAAGAAAAGGGGGTAGAACTCAAGAAACTTACCGAAAAGGCCAAATCGATTAATACCATAAGATAGGAGCCAAGTGTTCAATTGCATGGTCCCAAAAATAGAATAACCCATCTTATCAACTAAATCAAACTTCGAAGATGAGACTTGAAATTCTCACTTAACAAAATACAGCGGAATAAGTCCTTACTAAACGACTTCGTGTATGTGTAATGCCCGCCTTTTTCCTTGCATTCTGGGTTTTTTTTAATATCTCCTTCTTCCCTAAAATCTCTCCAACAAACCAAATCTCTACAGAATTTATTTTATATATATATATATCAACCACTCCAAATCAGTCTCATATCTACAAATTATATGTATAGATATATAGGTAAAATCCCCCACGATTTTCACCGTCCTTCCAAATTATGGAAAAAAAAACAAAGGAGATAGCTAAAGGAGTTGGAGAAACGAGCGATCCAGTTGACAATTCAGGAAGGCAACGAGATGCAGAATCTGCCCCCTTCAAAGTTGAGTAAGGATGCTGTGGAGATGAAGGAAAGACGGCGTGTGAGCGACGGCGCTGCGAATCCTGCTTACGGACAGAGAAAAAGAGTGAGGCAGCGACATATGAGAAAGAAAATTGGCGACGTTAGGAGTGTGATGGATCCCGTTCAACCGAACGCAGCGGCGGCGAGGCTACTGATCGACGTGCTGGAGGAAGGCGACACTGGCTCGGTGCTGGCAGCAGCGACCGCGTCTGCACGGCAGCACGATCTGCAACGAGTTTCAGAATCAAGAGCAGCAGCAGCTCCTGCTAAGTCGCGGCATTGGCGGCGGTGGTGTTGTATTTTGCCGGCGTAAATCAGCGAAGGAGGAGACGAGACGGGACGGCGTAAACCATAATTTTTTTCCATATCACATTTATCGAGAAGCATAGCATCTTGGAATAATTTTATCAATTATTTCGTTACATAAATTGTTCGTACTTAAAGGTACGGGTGTTACAACTTGCGGCAACTGCAGATGCAACAGCGCCATACGATGGCATACTCATCAAGAAGAAGAATGCACAATCCAGTTTCTAATCGGTTTGAACGCATCTTACTCTCAAATTCGATCTACTATCTTATCAATGGTGCCTCTGCCCTCTTTGTCTAAGACTTTCTCCCTTGTTATTCAAGAGGAAAGACAAAGAACTATTGATGGTAATTTGATTGTTTCTCCTCCAGTTTCCCCCAGTGAACAACCTTTTAGTGTGAATGCAGCCTCATCTTACTTTGGTAGAGGAAGATTGTTATGATCTCACTGTGGCCGCACAAATCACATTGTTGATAGATGTTTCTCTCTACATGGTTTTCCTCAAGGTTTTGGCAAGGGGAGGGGCAAACCATATCACAAAGATTTTTCCAACTCTAAAGTGGTGAACTATGTTGAAGAATCTGTAACTGAAAGTGGTGAGAAGATTGCTGCTAACTCATCACCTCAACTGACAAATTTGTCTTCATCTGATCAGCTCCACCAGTTGATTTCTCTCTTGCAAAGCCAGCTTGCTGCCACGTCTACATCAACTTCATCACCATCTCCTCCATCTCCTCATCTCACCACTACTCAGCCTAGTTCTTCATTCAATCCATCTCAGTCCACTCCTTTCACTGGTACTACTATTTTCTCACGTTTTGTTGCTGTTTCATCTTTACCATCTTCGTTGTGGTTACATGATACTGGTGCTACCCATCACGTTTGTTGTGATATCACTCTCTTCACTGATTCATCCCCAGTATCTGATGCTTTTGTAAATCTACCAAATGGTGCCAAAGTAAGGGTTACTCATATGGGAACCATACACTTAACACCCACCATAACTCTACAATTTGTACTTGTGTTCCATCATTTTCTTTCAACCTTGTTTCTATCAATTCCCTCACATTCTCTATACCTTGCTCTGTCTCTTTTACTCATGATTCCATTCTCATTCAGGGAGCTTCTCTGGGGACTGTGATTGGGAGGGGTAGCAGACTTGGTAATCTCTATGCCCTTGATGTTTCCACTGCTAATACTACAGGTTCCTCAGATTCTAGCCCTTGTATAAATTCTGTTGTTGCTATTGACCTATGGCATAAAAGGCTTGGCCATTTATCTTTCAATAAACTCAAATCCATGAATGATGTTCTTTCTTTTTTCCAAAATCACTCATTCTATATGTGAGATCTGTCCTTTAGCTAAGCAACATCATCTCTCTTTTCACAGATCTGATTCTGTAGCCTCTGAAATATTTGATCTAATCCACTGTGATATTTGGGGTCCTTTTTCCCCATGCACCACACAAGGATATGCCTATTTTTTGACAATTGTTGATGATAAATCTCGGTTTTTGTGGACCTTTCTTATGCAACATAAGTCTGATGTCAGAACTATACTCACTCAGTTCTTTCACTCCATATCTACTCAGTTTTCTAAAAAGATCAAAATCATAAGATCTGACAATGGACCTGAATTTAAACTACCATCTTTATACACATCTTTTGGTACCTTAACTCACCATTCTTGTGTAGAAACTCCACAGCAAAATGCTAGAGTGGAGAGAAAACACCAGCATCTACTAAATGTGGCCAGAAGCCTTCTCTTTCAATCTCATTTGCCCATTACTTTCTGGGGAGATTGTGTTCTTGCTGCTTCCTACATTATCAATCGAATTCCCTCTTCAGTGTTACCAAACAATGCCACTCCTTTCCATATTCTCTTCAACAAACCACCTTCTTATACTCACATGAGAGTCTTCGGATGATTGTGTTTTGCCTCTACTCTCCACAGAGACAGAGACAAATTTACCCCGAGGGCCTCTAGATGTATTTTTCTAGGATATCCCTCAAGATACAAAGGATATAGAGTTTTAAATATTGACTCTATGCAAGAACTCATAACAAGAAATGTTGTCTTTCATGAAGATACATTCCCCCTCTCACTTAAATCCCTCTTCTTTTCCTTCTATTCACTAAATAACTCTGCCACACCAAATAACTCAGCTTCACCAAATAATTATTCTGCCTCACTAAATAATTCCGCATCACCAAATAACTCAGCTTCATCAAATGATTCTTCTGCCTCACTAAATGATTCAGCCTCTGCAGCATCCAATCATTCTGACTCACACAGTGCTACTGCTACAAATAATCAAACCACCAGAACTGGTAGAGTCACCAAAACTCCCTCACACTTAACTGATTATGTCTGCAATTCTGTATCATCATCTACTCCATATCCCATATCCTCCTTCTTCTCCCTATCCAAATTATCCCCTCAACATCTCAAGTATATAGTTCTCACGACTGTTGTGTTTGAACCAAAATCATACTCCCAAGCATCCTCTTCTCTTGACTGGCAGCAAGCCATGCAAGAAGAATTACTGCATTGGAGAAGAAAAATGCTTGGAAAATTATGACTCTACCTCCTGAGAAAATTCCCATTGACTGCAAATGGGTGTACAAAGTCAAATTCAGAGCTGATGCATCAGTAGAGAGGCTCAAGGCTCGTTTGGTTGCTAAGGGGTTTACACAACTTGAGGGTGTTGATTTCCTTGATACTTTTTCCCCGGTTGCCAAATTGACATAAAAAATGCCTTTCTCTATGGTGATTTGGAAGAGGAGATTTATATGAACCTTCCACCTGGGCTTATTGTTGAGGGGGGCAGTTCTACTGGCCCAAAGCTTGTATGCAAGTTAAATAAATCTCTATATAGCCTGAAACAAGCCTCAAGACAGTGGTACCTTAAACTCTCTGAAGTTTTGGCCAAGTTTGGACTCCAACAATCAGCCTCAGACCATTCTTTCTTCTTCAAGAAAGATAGCTCAATGTTCTTTGGTAGATGTATCTTGCAGGGAGGTTGTAGCTCGTTCAACTCTGGAGTGCAGCTGTTGCAGGAAATCCTACACTGGAAAGGATTCTCATCTTGATTTTACAGTAACAGGTGGTAACAAGGTGTATGGCGATCCTATGGCTGCGTCTACTGAGCTTTTCAGGTAGAATCTTTGTAGCGATCATATGAAAAACGACGTTGTTTTGCCTCTACTGCTTGCCAATTGATAAACATGCACAGTTACCTAAGTAGCAATCTATGAGCTTAATAATCAAGTAACTACTTATGTTATTGCTGTTTAGCGCCAGTCAGTGAAAGATGATGAAATAATTTCAAGTAAAAATTGATTATCTTCTTTCATCTAGATATATTATAAGCTAGATACTATCAAAATTAGGTGATTGTAATGTGGTATCTTCACAAGAAAATTTTGATAGTATCTAGCTTATAATATATTGGAAAGTTAGATTCTCTCACGAATTCATCTCTTTTTTTACTTTTCGTTTGAAAATATCTGTTAAGGACCTCTTTTCTCCATCATTTTTCAAAGTTCAGTGAAGATACTATTGTGAGTACTTCAATAAACATTAAGTCATCTATGCATATAAATGTGAAATTCTCAAAAAAAGTATTCTCGTGCCTGCTAACTTGATGTAGGGGTTTGTTAATATAGGTTTCCTTTGGTATCATTCCTCTATGAACGAGGTTGGCGGCAAAGTTTTACAGTGTGGGGCGGTTTTCCTGGTCTGGAACAGGAGGTAACAGTTAATAGATACTACAATGGTTATGTTGGATTCTTTGTCAATGTGTTGCCTTGCCTCATATCCATGGACCATGATTGTGATAGGATTGATAATCCTATCGAGGACATTAGAGCACCGATTTGTGGAAGTATGTGATAAATAATAGAAAAATAAACCTAGCAGCAACTAGGTCAAGCTTTAGGGTTTCGAGAAGTGAATTTTATTTTATATTTCTCGATGTCTTTGACCTCTAATGGATCCTAGTATTTATAGGATCCGGACCCTGCTTGATTCGACTCTACGATTCAGGAAAGAATCAAGAAGAAAACCCGAAAAGATTTATATAAATCCTATTATAAAACAACGTTCAACAAAAAAGGAAAACATATCTAAAGTAAAAGATAATCATAAAGATTTGCTACTTAAAACTATAATCTTTGTATCTTTCTCGGCAAGTCCTCTTGGACCGAGCGGAGGCCGCGACCGCTTGGGCTCGGTCGCGGGGCTCAATTGTCTAAGCTGCTGGGCAGCTCTTCTCGGTTGTTATTTGTGGCTCGCGTGATGCCGCTGTTGGAGGCGTATCGGAGTCCCTATCAACTCCCCTATCATTAAAATTCACCTTGTCCTCAAGGTGAGAACCAAGGATGACAGACAATACGTCAACAATATGCACTAAATAATCACCACTAAAAGTACAGTGATGCTCTACCTTTCTAGTAAGCAAGGTGAATGACAGAAGGACTTCAAATGGTAGACCGAACGCAGCTAATGATGGTGCATCCACAAATAACACATCCAAAGCAAATTGTGGCATCTTCAAGTCCCCTCTGGACTCAGAAGCTTTAAACTCGGGGGCACGTCCGTTGAATAAGGCGTGCCAGACTGCCTGCTGATCGAAGTCGGACCTCCTCTGAGGAAGGCTGATGTCGCGCCCGAACCATTCTCCACTAGCGACCTGGGCTTCTGTATGCAGCCCCATTCGCACAGAGAACTCGTTCAGGGTAATCTTCTGTTTGCGCCCGAACACCCGGAAGGAAATTCTCTTGGCCTCCAAGTTTGTACTTCCAGTAAACCGGAAGGATGTGAAGAACTCTTTGGCCAGATCTGCGAGCACGAAGGTATCCTCAATCTACAGCAGCCATTCAAAACCAATCCCAGTAATATGCTGGGTAAATTTTTCCTCAACCCGGATCGTCTCCAGGGATGGCTGGTGAAGTTTCTTGCCTGCCTTTAGCTTCTTCATGTCCGTCACCCTCTGTTGGATCTCCTCATTCCACTTGGAGTTTTCAAATACCAGTATCTGCCGGAGGAGGTCCGTGGTCAACACCACAGTCTGTTTGGTATATTCAGCAGCGGAGGGTGATGCCGTCCTTCCTTGTGGCCTGCGGATGTCCGGGCCCACCGGAGTTCCCTATCCTCAGTGTCACTGCCCCCATTTCCTTCTCTTGAAGGGGCATGTTGATCAACAATAACAATGCCCCGAGTGGCGGGGCGCATCTTCTTTGAGGGAGAGGAAACAGTCCCCTTCCCTTTCCTTTTCTTCCGGCTATCCTCAACAGCCTTCTTTTTTCTCTCGGCCTCTCTGGCCTCCTGGTTTATCGCCCCTGCCGCTCCTAGGTTCTCTGGCTCATCTGGCGTACTCGACAGTTGCCGTGCTATACGGCGTCTTTCCTCTTGCCTTTCTTCTGCCCTTTGCATGCTGGCCATTCTGGCCTCCACCTCCTCCACCAGCCTATTGACACCCCCTTTGCGTGCCCGACGGTGCAGCAACTCCTCTGCCTCCTCTGGAACCGATTCTTCCTCTTCCTGAGGAATGAAGTTCCATTCTGCTCCCCTTCGCTGTAATATTTCTCTGAGAGGAGGTAGAAGGTCCTCCGTAGAATCGTCATCAATGTTTACAACCTCAACGGGTTGTGTCGGCACTCGGAGGGCAGGGGAGTTGGGTCCTCCGCCACTGGATGGTGTTGGAGTGCTGGGAGCAGCCGTGCCTTCTGCATGTGGCAGCTGCACAGTCGGTGCTCCTTCGGCCGGGGCGGCGGCGAGTTGCGCCTCTTTCCCGTCTTCAGAATCGTCCCCATCGTATGGTACCAAGGGAACGGAGGTTGTAGGTTCAGGGATACGAAGGGGGACTTGTGTTTGGGAAGATTGAGGGTTTGGTGTTGTGGAGGTTGTGGCTCGGTCCCTTGACAAGGAAACTCCTAGTCGTGCCTTCAGGGTTGCATAAGCAATGGCGGGATCCAAATCGGAGGGCAGACTCTGGAGGATTTTGGTCAAACGCCATTGAGCCTCTTCGTCTACCTCGGGTAGTGGAGCGTTAGTTGGTGTAGGTGGGCTAGGGTTTTCTATTTGGGCTTGAGAGGAGGCCTGTTGGTTATCACTATCGGCGCGAGTACTGGAAGAAGAAGATGAAGTTGGGAGCTGTTCGAGCAACATATTTACTGGTAATGTAGGTAGATCGTGTTGGAGGAGGTGATGTTTTTGGAAGAAGGGTTTTGAACTTGGGAGGATCCTACTGGTCATCACGCAACCTTAGTATGTGGTTGTAGTGGAGTCTCTTCCACTACACCCACATCACTATTATCCCTAAACACCTTCAGCCTATGTCCATTTACGATAAAGGGTTCAGAGTTAGGAGTACTCCCTAAAATCTCCACTGCTCCGTTAGAATAGAGTGCGGTTATGACATATGGTCCTGTCCATTTCGACTTGAGCTTCCCATGCATTAGCTTCAACATGGAGGTCTTTGGTCCTTAGATTTCTGTCGTGCCACAATTTAGTTCTCTCTTTATACCACACGGCGGAATCAAACGACTCCAATCTAAGTTCCTCTAACTCCTGGAGCTGCAGCTTCCTTTCCTTCTCACAGGCCTTAGCATCCATATTAACTTGTTGTACTGCCCAGTATGCTCGATGTTCGATCCCCACTGGTAAATGGCGCATCTTCCCAAAAATGATTCTGTATGGGGACATTCCTATGGGCGTTTTGTAGGCTGTCTGGTACGCCCACATAGCATCTTCTAACCTCACACTCCAGTCCTTCCTGGAAGGGTTGACAGTTTTTTCCAGAATGCTCTTTATCTCTCGGTTAGAGATCTCTGTTTGACCATTCACTTGTGGGTGGTAGGGGCTAGATAATCTGTAGTGAACACCGTACTTCTTCATCAAGGCTTCGATAGTGCGGTTACAGAAGTGGGTTCCCTGATCGGATATGATGACCTTTGGTATTCCGAAACGGTTGAAAATGTTACTCTTTCGCCTCACATGTGCTCGTAGCCTTGGCTTCTACCCACTTAGAGACGTAGTCAACTGCGACTAAAATATACATGTTTCCATAGGATGAGGGAAAAGGACCCATGAAGTCCATCCCCCATATGTCGAACAGCTCACAAACAATAACCGGTACTTGTGGCATTTCATCTCGTGCAAAGATCCCACCGGTCAATTGGCAACGTTCACAGCTTCTACACAATTCATAAGCATCTTTGTTGAGAGTTGGCCAGTAGAATCCACTGTCCAGAATCTTTCTTGCCATTTTCTTGGGACCGAAGTGTCCTCCACATGCCAAGGAGTGGCAATGTGTCAGTACGTCCCTCTGCTCCCAGTCAGGAACGCATCTTCTTATCACTTGATCTGCTCCTACTTTCCACAGGTATGGGTCGTCCCAAAAGTAGTATTTCGACTCACTTCTGATCTTCATTCTTTGAGCCTTGGTGACGTTTGGCACTTCTGGAAGTTCTCCTGTCACTAGGTAGTTGGCTAGGTCCGTAAACCATGGCTCATGCCCTACTTTTTCTTTCCCTTTTGCTGTTGTATCCTGGCCAGTGAGCTTCATTACCTCTTCCCAATCAATTTTTCTGACGGCAAAAATCACTTCACATAAGTGTTCCTCCGGGAACAGGTCGTGCACCTCCTCGCTGCTCCCATCTTGCACTATTCTGCTCAAATGATCCGCTACTTTATTCTCAACTCCTTTTTTGTCTTCCACCTCCCAATCGAATTCTTGTAGCAGAAGTACCCATCGGATCAGTCGGGGCTTTGATTCCTTCTTGGCAATCACGTACTTTATGGCCGCATGGTCAGTATAGACGATGACCTTTGACCCTACCAAGTACTGCCGGAACTTCTCGAATGAATACACCACGGCCAGCATCTTCTTCTCAGTGGTATCATAATTCCGTTGAGCCTGATTCAAGGTCTTAGATGCATAGATGCATAGAAAATCACGTACCTTTTTTCCTTTAATTTTCTGACCCAGAACAGCTCCCATTGCATAGTCGCTGGCATCACACATCACTTCGAAAGGATGATCCCAGTCAGGAGCCCGGATGATTGATGCGGATATCAACTTTTCTTTAAGAAGGTTGAAAGCAGCTTTGCACTGTTCATCAAAGATGAACTCCACCTCGTTTTGAAGGAGTCTAGTAAGGGGTTGGGTGATTTTGGCGAAGTCCTTAATAAATCGTCGATAAAACCCTGCATGCCCCAGAAAGCCCCTTACTTCCTTCTGGTCAGTAGGGAATGGCAGCTTGGATATGACGTCCACTTTGGCTTGATCTACCTGGATGCCTCTCTCCGATACCACGTGTCCTAGGACGATTCCTTCTGTGACCATGAAATGGCACTTTTCGAAATTCAAGACTAGGCTCTTTGCTTGACACCTCTCCAGGACTACATCCAAGTGATGTAGGCATGAGTCGAAAGAGTCTCCATAGACCGTAAAGTCATCCATGAATATTTCTATACAATCCTCGATCAAATCGGAAAAAATGCTCATCATGCATCGTTGAAATGTACCCGGGGCGTTGCACAGACCGAATGGCATGCGTCTATACGCGTAGGTTCCGAATGGGCAGGTGAAGGTGGTTTTGTCCTGGTCTTCAGGGTCCACGTAGATTTGGAAATATCCGCTGTACCCATCTAAAAAACAGAAGTACTTCTTCCCAGCCAGTCGCTCCAACATCTGATCGATGAACGGCAGGGGGAAGTGGTCCTTCCTGGTTGCGGCGTTCCGTTTGCGGTAGTCTATGCACATCCGTCAACCAGTGACTAGCCTTGTTGGTATCAGCTTATTCCTCTCATTTTGAACCACTTGGACCCCTGACTTCTTCGGGACCATGTGAATAGGGCTGACCCTCTCGCTGTCGGGCACTGAATAGATAATTCCTAATGACAGCAATTTCAAAATTTCCTTCAATATCTCCTCCCGCATGTTAGGGTTCACCTTCCGCTGCGAGTCTCGATGTGCTTTCGCTCCTTCTTCCAGCCTGATGTGGTGTATACAGACATCGAGGCTTATTCCCACCAAATCTGTAAGGCTCCATCCAATTGCTCTTTTGTTCTTGCTCAGCACAGTCAGTAGCCTTGCCTCTTACTCTTCCGTAAGGCTGCTTCTGATAATCACCGGGTATGAGTCTTCCTCCCCGAGGAAGGCATACTTCAGGTTTGCTAACAGTTTCTTTAAATCAACTTGTGGGGGAAGTGCGTCTGTGTCACGCCCGCATTCGTCGCGGTCAGCCCGTGCTCCACGCCCTCTGTAGCCGCTGATCGGGCGTTGCTGCTACGCCGGGATAGCCTGCCATGCCGCTTCTCACACAGCGGTTGTCCGCCGTTACACTCGCCCTCAGTGCAGCTGCACCGCTGCCTCACTCTCTCTGTCACGACTGCTGCTGTTCATACACCAAATCGAGGGCTTGTAGTCATCCTCGGTCGCCTCGGTCTCTCCTCTGTCACAACTCCATCGTCGGCACCAGTCCGGAGTCATCCAGTTACGTTGTTGATTTTGCCCGTCAGTGTCGTCGCTGCCGAGCAGCCGCTGTTGTCGCTGCTCTCCGTTGCCGGCGTCCAGCAACTGTCACCGCCACTGCCGTCCCCTATTCCTCTCGTCTTTCTCTCATTCTACCATCAAATCGTCGTCTCTCCATTAGTTCACAGCTCCTCCGTCGGTCAGAAAACAGCGTCGTTTCTGACACAGTTTTACGCCGTCGTTGCCTCGTGAAATTCTCCGTCATCATAGCTGTTGTCCGATTGTGGTGCATGATCGACACCGCCGACATATTTCTCCCTCTTCTCGCTCCGTCATCGTCGTCGCCGCCATCGTATTCTTCTTCCCCTCCCAAAACTCTCTCTCTCTCTCGGCTTCTCGCTTCCTCATCTCCCTCACGTTTTGTTCCTTGGAATTTTGAGAGAATGGTTTAAATTGTGGAATTAATGGAATATATATATCTCCATGAGAAAAGATTTGACTAATTATATTCCTCTTTTTAGAGTGGTGGAGAGATTTGAGATAACTACCGTAGATTTGATATTGAAGAGTGATAGATATCCTTAGATTAGAATTAAGAGGATTAATTTTGGGCTCAAAGAAGGAAGAATTAAAAAGTTTTGAGCTCATGACAATTGAGTTTCAAATTGGGCTAGGAAAGAATAATTGTTTGGCTCAAAATGTGAAATACTTCTCTCGACAAATAAATAAAGTTGAAAAATTTTTCAGATGCGTAACGACGCCCTTTCGAGAATAAACAAAAAAGTCGGGGTGTTACAGGGTAGAAGGTGTTTTGCAGCATCCCCCTCTTTTTCTAATTCACCATCTGAGAATTCATCTATAAAGGCTGGTAGTTGAGCCTCGGCGGCTCCAATAAATTCTGATTTCTGACAAAAGTCCTTAATTGCTCTCTCTATCTCTTCATCAGTCAACCCTTGGCTGCTGATCAAATCGCACCATGCAGCTGCTTCTACATCAGCCTGTCCATACACATCCAACGCTTGGAGTTTTTCCTGCAATAACTCGGTCTCAAGAAAATCTTGGACTAGGGGGTCAATTACATCAACATAGCATAGATTTTCAGAATCGATAGGCTCCTTCATGGCCTCATTGATATCAAAAGTTAATTTCTCTCCATGAAAATCAATGCAAATTGTCCATGTTCGCCTTATGCTCCTTCTGGGCATTCTGCATCCCCTGCACTACTTCATTATTGGACTGCAATTCACCCTTGATACTCTGCTGCGAAGCGAGCATTTCTCCCATCATGTCCTCCATCGATCTCCTTGACCTGTTAAGATATTGGAACTGATTCGATCCTTAGTGCTGGCTAATACTCGGGGTTTTGGTTGGGCTGGTAATTCTGGAAGTTTTGCTGGTTCTGGTTAGGTGCGTATTGGTTATACTGGGCAGGAGGGTTGTATGGGTCTTGGTGATATTGATTCTGGTTTTGGAACTGGTTCTGGTTCTGCTGGTGTTGTGGACCTTGACTATGCTGATTCTGGTAATTTTGGTAGCTCCTCTGGTGGGGTGGTATATAAACAGGGTTTGAGTTTTGGCTCTGGGTTTTGGTTTTGGGGTTGTTGGTTCTTCCCTGACCAGTTGGATTGGTGGTCAGGGTTTGCTGGGCCACGGTTGGGATTTTGATTCGGGTGGGGGTTGTATTGGTTCTGACCTTGACCTTGGTTTTGATTTTGGTTCCAATCTCCCCATCATAAATTTGGATGGTCGCTCCATGGTGTGTCCCGTTGTCTCCCCGGAATCTAATTCCCACTGGAATTGTAGTATCCTGCAGCATTTACTTGCTCCATATTGACCAAGTCATTCGGGTGATCGTAGGTTGGCCCTTGATTTCCCTGCTCTA